>NW_006780143.1:2004819-2030412 GCF_000442215.2 Lipotes vexillifer
AAAGAGGAAATCTTGCCATTTGCGACATAGATGGACCTTGAGGGTACTATGCTAAGTGAAATAAGTCAGACAGAGAAAGACAAATACTGTATGATTTCACTTGTATGTGGAATGTAAAAACCAAACAAACAAAATAAATAAATGAACAAATAAAAATAAACAAATACAGAGAACAGAGTGGTAGTTACCAGAGGGTAAGGGATAGGGGGAGGAGCATAAAATGGGTAAAGGAGATCAATTGTACAGCGATGGATGGAAACTAAATTTTTGGTGGTGAACCCACTGTAGTGTATATAGAAGTAGAAATATAATGCTGTGCACGTGAAATGTCTATAATGTTATAAACCAGTATTACCTCAATATTTTTTTTAAAAAAGAGCAATGAAGTAAGTAAAACCAAAGCTAAGCAAGAAAGAAAAAATTCAAATTTCATTGAAAATTACAAGGTAGATAAAGCCAAATAAGATTTAAAATATCATAAAAGAACAGTATATACGACCCCATTTTGATTAACATGATAATCCTGATGCAGACAATAATGTAAGAAAATATAAATTAACAAAAGTGATCTAGAAAGAAATAGTAACCAAAATATAATAGAACACATATATAGCATTAAAAGCTTTTGGAAAATCTATCTTTAAAAAAAGGAAAAAGGTACAGATTATTTAAGAAGCAAATTATTTTAAAATTATGCTACATCTCACAACATAGATAAACATGAAAGGCTACCATACCCATTTTACCTAAATATTATAAACCTGATACCAAACCTGACAATGATTGCTTTTTTTAAAGGTATCTTACTTTTATTAGAATGAAAACATAAGTAAAATATTTATATAAAATCCAATTAAGAAAAAAGTCAAAACTAAATAAGAGTTCTAAATACTTAAAACAATAAGACAGAGGCAGAATTATTTTTCATAGTAATTGTTTTCCTTAAAATATCAAAGGAAAAAGCTATAATGGAAGATAAACCATTCTAGACAATAGAACATATTAGAAACCTATAGCAATGAATATATATTAGCTCCAGACAAGAAAGATAAAGGATTGAAAGAAAAAGATTAGCTGCCAAAGATAAATATGCTAAATATTTATAGTATAAAATTTTACTGTAAGAAAATGTGACATTTCAAATCACTGAAGAAGGTTTAGATGAATCACAACATTATGAAGAAAAATGGCATGTACGTGTCCTGCAAGTATTCAGGTCACAAGGGGAGAGGCAAAGTTCCAGAGGCTAGCCTCCAAATTCAGCCAGACCAACCATTTGAAATCAAGCAGCTCATCGACCATGCCCCTGGGACCACATATGTGCATCAACTCTGTCTTCACTTCCATCCTTTTCCTTCCTCCTCATCCCTCATTTGCCACTGTCCCAGCATCACACTAGCTTAGAAAAGAGAGAATAATCACAATGTCCCCACAGATCATACCCCCCCAAAATTAACCAAAATAATATAGCAAGGAGAAATCAATAAAGAAATCTTTTCGTTCAGACACCATTTCTTGTTTTCACGACACTTAAAAAATAGAGATGTTTCTATTCTATTTATGTAGAAGAGAAGGAATATTTAATCTCATAAAATGCTATAGAGAAAAAGAGAATATAAATTCTGCCTCAACATATGAGAAATACTTTTAAATCCAAAAGTCCAGTAATTTCTGAATTCTATCATGTTTGACTTTCCAACTAACCTTCTTTTTTTCAATTTGTTCTATAATATAACATTTTGTGAAACTGAATTTAAATTAATTTTATTTTGAGAAGTGTCTAATATTCCTTGCTGAATTCTGCAGTACCAAATATCCAGGAGAGGAAGTTTCTAAACTATTCTATCCCACACTCATCTGGAGCTGGTTTTAACCTTGCTGTAGACATTTAACAATAGTCCAATTTTTAAAAAAATAATAATAATAACAAATCTTTGGTAATTGGTCACAAAACTAATGCCGTTATAAGATTATCAACCCATCATATAAAAAGAAAAGCCAGAAACCCCACAAAGGCTTGTGTTTCTAAAAGATGCCACAGATGCAAAATGTGTTCAAAGTGCAGTTTAGGATACTCTCCAATGAATGTTACACCATAACTCAGCATGGTTCATAAGTATGGTACTATGGAAAGAGCCAAAGAAGAAAATTGCATCTGTATTCTTTTCAACCATTTTTCTCCCAGATGCCCAAAGAGCATTCAGACAGCAAAACAAATGCCCTGTGACAGAGCTGAGGGATTCAAAATTGAAAATTCTCCTTGACTCTCAATCTTTTCTTCTAGGTAACAAAACTACCCCACCATTATCACCATTAGCCCGCAATATTCTACCATTCTTCCTCTCAGTGATGTAGCTATGGTTAAACTCTTCTCCGAAAAATAGTAACTTGTCAGATGACAACCAAGTAGAATAGCTATTTATGTTGTTTCTGTCTTCATGTCTTATAAACATATTGAGATCTGAAAGTACATGGCTTTCTGCCTAGATACTCACTGTTTTGTTTATTCTAAAGTGCTTGGTGAGAATCCGTTAATATCACTTAAATCTTATTTGGGGAGAATCCGCAAAAAAGCCACTAATACACAAATTGATAAATGCTGTTTTTGCCCTCCTTCAGCAACTTCCCCCTGAGAGACAACCTGGGGACAAGAAGAGACAGGAATTGTAATAGGAAGTTAAATTTGAATTCTAATTACAATGAATTCAGTTTCCTACAACGGCAACACCCAAGAGCACCACATTTATAGAAGAATAGAAGTGTGGTAGTCACTGTTCACGAGTCTAGCCATAAACAATCGAACAAACGAAAACCTGTACCCTGAAACCTTGACGTTACAAATCAATTTAGGAAAAAACATTTGAAATAGGTAAGCACATTGGTAGATTAGATACAGAGAAAGATCCATGGGCTTTCTCTCTTCTTCTTGAAATTTAGAAATAGATAAATTATTTTCAATCAATTCTTTACTCTGATAAGAATGCACACTTGCTTGGGGTTATAATATTTCTCAGCAGAGAACAGTGAAAGCACAGCTATTGCAAAAGAAAAGATACATTCTTTCTGTCTTCATAGGGTTACTAGATGAAGATATCCAGGACTCTCAGGCCACTGGGATATGTTGAAATGCACGACATTGATGGTGCCACATCTAATGGAGGTGAAAATGTAAGGCGACAACTTTTAGTTCCACAAAGCAATGCTAACTCATTATATATCCTACAACCATGTTGATTACTGGCTAGATTATTGAATACAACACTTTGGTCACTAGGTAAGACCGGTGGACTGGTTAACATCATGATAAAAAGATTTTTTTTTTTTTTTTTTTTGCTGCATTGGGTCTTCGTTGCTGTGCGTGGGCTTTTCTCTAGTTGCGGCAAATAGGGGCTACTCTTCGTTGCGGTGCTCGGGCTTCTCATTGCAGTGGCCTCTCTTGTTGTGGAGCATGGGCTCTAGGCATGCAGGCTTCAGTAGTTTTGGCACACGGGCTTCAGTAGTTGTGGCCTGTGGGCTCTAGAAAGCAGGCTCAGTAGTTGTGGCACACGGGCTTAGTTGCTCTGTGGCATGTGGGATCTTCCTGGACCAGGGCTCAAACCCGTGTCCCCTGCATTGGCAGGTGGATTCTTAACCACTGCATCACCAGGGAAACCCCTAAAAAGATTTTAAATACGGTATTGTTTTTTTTTAATTTAAATCCAAAATCTAACACAAATGTAATATTATTTGAGAGCACTTCTTTCTTCTTGAGTTTACGTTAAAGTTTATAGAAATGAACTGGTTGATTTGTGAGTGTATGTGCTTTTTTTCTTCCTTGAGAAGTAGGTAAGAATAATCTATAACCACTAATGCTTGATACAGCTGCCTTATTGAAAAGGCATCCTGGAGACCCCCTTCATCCTTCAAATTCTCTTCTTTGTGGATTTCCATTATCTGCCTCTCAATGGGAAGTCTTCCCAACATTGGCTCTTTGACCTTACAGTTATTAAATCAAACAAAACAATAATCCCACTTTAGCAGGCTTATTTGGATCCCATCCAGAGAATTACATTTTATTGTGAACACCTCATTTCAAGAAGAAAAATAAAAACCAAAAATGTTTGCTAAAAATGATGGCCAGGGTGGTAGAAGTTTTGGGAATGATCACATAGGAATGATTCCTGGTGGAACTGATCAGGAGGCTAACCTGGGGGACGGAGGAGGGCTTAGAGTCTGAAGAGCCCATGACTGAGGAAGAGGGAGTAAATTTCTTCTGTGATGCTCCAATGGGCATGTAGCATAAACTGGTTAGATGCTAAACAAACCCACATCTTCCCAGGCACACAGCTGAACTATAGGCATACCTCATTTTGTTTTGCTTTGCAGATACTGAGTTTTTTCAAATTGAAGGTTTGTGGCCACCCTGGCCTATCGGTACCATTTTTCCAAGGGCATTTGCTCACTTTATGTCTCTATGTCACCTTTTGGAAATTCTCACAATATTTCAAACTTCTGCATTATTACTATACTTGTTACAGTGATTAGTGATCAGTGATCTTTGGTGTTACTCTTGTAATGATTTGGGGGCACCATGAACCACACCCATTTAAGATGGTGAACTTAATCTAATATAAATGTTGTGTGCATTCTGACTCCACCGACTGGCTGTCCCCCTGCCTCTCTCCTTCTCGCCAGGCCTCCCTATTCCCTGAGACACACGATTGAATTTAGGCTAATTAATAACCCTACAGTGGTCTCTAAGTGTTCAAGTGAAAGAAAGAGTCGCACATCTTTCTCTTTAAATCAAAAGCTAGAAATGATTAAGCTCAGTAAGGAAGGCATGTGGAAAGCCAAGATAGGCTAAAAGCTGGACATTCTGAGCCAACAGTTAACCAAGCTGTGAATGCAAAGGAAAAGTTATTGAAGGAAATTAAAAGTGCTACTCCAGTGAACACGCAGATAATAGGAAAGTGAAACAGACTTATTGCTGATATGGAGAAAGTTTTAGTGGTCTGGATAGAAAACTAAATCAGCCACAGCATTACCTTAAACCAAAGGCTAATCCAGAGTAAGGCCCTCACTCTTTAATTCTATGAAGGCTGAGAGAGGTGAGGAAGCTGCAGAAGTTTCCAGCTAGCAGAGATTGGCTCATGAGGTTTAAGGAAAGAAGCCATCGTCATAACAAATGTGCCAGGTGAAGCAGCAAGTGCTGATGTAGAAACTGCAGAAAGTTATCAGGATCTACCCAAGATCATTAATGAAGGTGGCTACACTAAACAGATTTTTAATGGAGATGAAATAGCCTTATATTAGAAGAAGATGCCACCTAGGACTTTCATAGCTAGAGGGGAGAAGTCAACACCTGGCTTCAAAGCTACAAAGGAGAAGCTGACTCTTTTGTTAGGGGCTAATATAGCTGGTGACTTTATGTTGAAGCCAATGCTCATTTCCCATTCCGAAAATCCTAGGGCCCTTTAGAATTATACTAAATCTACTCTGTGCTCTATAAACGGAACTGCAGAACTTGGATGACAGCACATCTACTTAGAACATGGTTTACTGAATGTTTTAAGCCTACTGTTGAGACACACTGCTCAGAAAAATATTACCCACTCCTTTCAAAAAATTACTGCTCAGGCTTCCCTGGTGGCACAGTGGTTGAGAGTCCACCTGCCGATGCAGGGGACGCGCGCTCGTGCCCCGGTCCGGGAAGATCCCACTTGCCGCGGAGCGGCTGGGCCCGTGAGCCATGGCCGCTGAGCCTGCGCGTCCGGAGCCTGTGCTCCACAATGGGAGAGGCCGCAGCGGTGAGAGGCCCGTGTACCGAAAAAAAAAAAAAAAAAAAAGTAAAAGATTACTGCTCAGTGACTGAGCACCTAGTCACCCAAGAGCTCTGATGGAGATGTACAACAAGATTAATGTTGTTTTCATGCCTGCTTACACAACATCCATTCTGCAGCCCAAGGATCAAGGAGAAACTTTGATTTTCAGGTGTTATTTAAGATAACCATTTTGTGAGGCTATAACTGCCATAAATAGTGATTCCTCTGATGAATGTGGACAAATTAAATAGAAAGCCTTCTGGAAAGGATTTACCACTCTAGATGCCATGAAGAACATTCCTGATTCATGGGAAGAGGTCAAAATATCAACATTAACAGAAGCTTGGAAGAAGCTGATTCCAACCTTATGGATGACTTGGATGTGTTCAAGACTTCAGTGGAGGAAGTAACTGCAGATGTGGTGGAAATAGCAAGAGAACTAGAATTAGAAGTGGAGCCTGAAGATGTGACTGAATGATTACAATCTCTGGATAAAACTTTAACGGACGAGGAATTGCTTCTTATGGATCAGCAAAGAAAATGGTTTCTTGAGATGGAATCTACTCCTGGTGAAGACTATTGAAATTACAACAAAGGATTTAGAGTATTAAATAAATTTGGTTGATAAAGCAGCAGCAGGGTTTGAGAGGATTGACTCCATAGGGTAAAATGCTATCAAACAGTACTGCATTGCTACAGAGAAAACGTTCATGAAGGGAAGAGTCGATCATTGGGGCAGGTCCATTTGCTGAGCTAGTTTCACATTCGTAGAAGCATCTGTTCGTCTTCTTGAGTGGGTAGGAAAATTGCAGAGGCCTAACATCAGTGGATCAACAGCAAAAATGAAAATCCAGCAAACTTAGTGTACCATTTTATGCAAACCCTGATATCCTTTTAAAATAATCTCTAATGTTTAACTCAGCCCAGGAACCAATGTTTAAGCAAAATAAATTGGTAAATTTTCCTCATGTGAAAAAGGAAAATTTCCCCTCAGCCAGTTCACTTAATAAGTATATACACATTCAGAGATCTTTTAAAATTTACATTTTTATGTTCAAATGAGTATTCGGCTTCCAGTCTCTCCAAACAGTCTGAAAATCAATCACTTAAAAAAAAAAATCCTTCCCACCTTTCTCAAATTCTTTCCTCTTACTTATACAATATAGATGTTAACTTGGATTTTCCATAAAACATGGATACACCATGGATTGTTTATATAACAGCATAAGAAAATGAATGTCCCCAAGCTTCTGGAGAGTGGGCCCTTAACAGTGACCAGGAATCCCACTACTTTTCTCAAGCCGGCTCACACCCACTCTTTTCCACAATTACCATATATCAAATTCTCTCAGCTCTCCTCACACCTCCACCTCTCCTCCCTGCTCCCTCACAGACAAAGATACTGTCTTTTGCTTTACAGGAAAATAGAATTCCTAGGAGGGGAACTCCCTCATCCTCTTCATACCCAGCATGCAAACATGGACATCTCTGCAAATCTTTTCCTGTCTATTCCCCATCTCATGAGCCAACACTATTCATGATCCTTTTTCTCTCCCAAATAGCTGCCAGCTTCCTATCAATTAAATATTTACCAGTGACTTTTAAACATACTCAAGTCTCTCCCATCTTATATAAATAACCTTTCCCAAATCCTACATGTTCTATTTGCTGTTCTCTTCTCATAAGACTTATCTTTTTTGACTGTATCCAATTTCACAACCCTCACTCACTCTTCACCCTGCTCTAATCTATCATTTTCCTCATCCTTCCACAAAAAAAAAAAAAACAGCTCTCACTAAGATCACCAGTGACTTCCATGCCAATAACTCCAAAGGACTTTTTCGAACTCACATTACTTGACTTTGCTGGTCACTCCATCTTCATCAAAGCATACCTTCCCTTTGTTTTCATGACACTAGTAGTTTCCTTCCTATCTTTTGTGATATTCTTCTACAACCTTTGTAAGTTGATCTTCCTTCAAACAGCCATGAAATGAAGTTCTTCAAGGCTTGGTTCTAGGCTCTGCTTTTTTTTATCACTCCCTAGTATCTCTCTAGGCAATGGCACCCATGATCATGATGTCATTGACCACCTCCATACTTATGATACACAAGGTATATTCTAGTCCAGGCCTCTCCTCTAGGCTCCAGAAATATAGCTTGAAATGTTAACTTGTAGTTTCTGCTTGTCTCAAAGTCACCCCAAACCCAACATGTTCAGAATTGAACTTGAAATCTGCCTTCCAAATCTGACCTGCTTGCAGTGTCTCTATCTCACTGAATGTTGCCACCAACTATCCAACTTACTTTTCTTCTCCTGACCCTATATTCAATCTATCACTGATTTTCACCCATTTTACCTCCTAACTACTTCTGAAACCCATCCCCTGCTCTTCATCTTCACACCACCACTTTAATCCAAGCTCTATCATATCTAGCCTTGTAACCTCTACAATTTTCTACTGCTCTTCCCCAGGTACACCTTGGCTGCCCAACAATCCTGTCTTCACTGAGCTGAAAAGAGCTGTTTAAGTCACAAATCTAACTTTATCACTCACATATTTTCAGTGACTTTCCTTTGCTCTTAAGATTAAAGATATTTACTAGGACCTGAAGGCCTTGCTTAGTCTGGCCTCTGACTGTCTTTCAGACCTCATCTAGAATCTTATCCCAATGGGCTCTCTCCCTCCACCTCTCCCCTGAGGTCACTCTGGCCTTCCCTTCAGCCCCTGGAATTTCAATGACCTGACCTGCTAAAGGGGCTTTTTCTTCACCAGCCCACCATTTACCTGGTTAATGACTAGTTACAAACTCTCCTATTATTCTCTCTAGTAGTATCGTGTACCTGACTTTCATGGTGTTTGTTCCAATTTTCTATTGCAATGGGTTATTATCTTCATATTGTAACATTTTTTACAATGTACCTAATATCCATCATAATATAGTAGGAGTACCTCTACTGTAGGAACTATGTTCATCAATTTTTGTATCCGCAGGACCCAGCACAGTGCCTAAAAGATACTCAAAACATGTCTGTTAAAAGGATGGAAGAAATGTTGACCCAGACTCAGAGGTGCTGAGTTCAATGTGTAGGCTGTGGAATTAGATCTATAAACCCAAATTCTGGCTTACAAACTGTGTGATTACAGACAAACTACTTAGTTTCACTATGCCTCTATAAAATGAGAGTGATAATACCCAGCCTCATATGGTTACTGTGAGAATAAAGTGAGATAATTCTTATGAAACCTAGTTTTGCAATTCTAATACCTCAGGGTACACCTAAGGTATACTCATGGAGATTATTATTTTCAAACAAATAAACAACGTACACTGCTTTGAACCACCTCTGAGACTCTGCACACAGAGGAAGTATACATCACGGTCCCTTCACATAGCTCTACCTGCCAGCACCCCTGTCAAAGAACAATGTGGCCTACAGAATGAACATTGGGATTTATGCTCCAAGGCAAGACAGCCAGCAGGGCTCCATGAGACAACCTGGAATGCCATCAGGTAAGTGGCCTTTTCCTGAGGAAGTTAACTGAAACTAACATCCCACCTAGCTTAAGTCACAGCCCTCCTAGATATAATACTTTGATGTAACAACCCAGCTGAGATTTGGAGGGAAAAAATGGCTCTGCAGAGGGCCTATAGGAATTCATACTAACCGTCTTAACAATCAAATCTAAAAGTTTCCTTAAGATTATATACCTTCCTTGGGTATACCCAACACTCAAACTCAGCAATTCCCTATCTTTCCTACTTGACTCCAAAATAATGTACAAGGATTAGCTATCATTTAAAAACAACTTGAGTTTCAAAAATTGCCATTAAGGCAAATCTGCAGAAACAATTACAAGGAAAGTAATAATATTCTAGGTTTGTGTGCAGAAATATAACTTATTTACACATACTACTCTAGTGTTGGAAGAATGAAATGAGAAGGACGTCTGTTAATGTATGTTAGGGCCATCTGAATTTTCACCATACCAAAACATGAAATGCAATTCGTATTTGCTTCATCTGCACAAAACTATGCTGTTCTCACTACTTCAAAATACTCTTGGCATATGACCATTTTTTAATAAAAATTCTATTGCCCCAACTTTACAGATGAAGAAGTTGAAGCAATCAAGGATAAAATCATGCTCCAAGACCAAGGAGAAACTGGGAACCTGTGATGAGAATGGCATTGTGATATGGGGAGAAAAGAACCTGTTCTGACAACAGACAGAAATATAAAATGCTCCTCGGGTGTGTAAAGTTTGACATGAGCCATGCTGCCTTCACACTCCCTGTAATATTCTTGCCTGATCACATTTCTTTATGATGCTCTCTTTATAGGACAGGCTTTAGGGCCACCTCATTCCCCCCTAGGTCCTCTCACCTCCCCACGTGAAACTGAAGGAGCTCAATATCCAGAAGTCCAGCTTTCCAGGAACTAACAACCCAGGTGATAAACTCACTAAAAATAGCTAAAAGTAGGAAGCTAATTTTAGCTTCCTATGCAGTTATAAGAAGTAATACAGAGATCCAGAGTACATTTTATCCAGCTTCCCCCAATAGGAACATCTTTAAAACTATAGTACAATATTACAACTAGGATACTGACATTGATACAGTCAGAATACAAGATACTAGCAGAAGGATATTTCTGAGCCACTGATTTCATCTTATGTGAAAAATGGTCTAAGGAATGAAAGGTGTTAGGGAGCCAAGAGTCTTGACTACATTTTGTGAACCGTTAACAACTCTAATGACGGAAATTTTATGACCCATGGCAGTCATAAAATTGGATTACAATGATAAAGATGAGAAGATATTTGTGGGCAGCTAGAGGCCTGTATAGAATTTCTTAAGTCACATCATATAGGTCGGTGATTCAGAGACTTTTGTACCCAATCGTGCTCCTGCGTGGGTAACTTACACTTCATCTCTACCCTTAGTGTCACCGAGTGTGAAGCCTCAGAAGAATTCAGCCAATCATCATATTCAAAACAAAATGAACATATCCAGTCTCTTAGCGTAGCCAATCTGATATTTAGTATAAGAAACAAGAACTCCATTTGCTTCCTCTTTGTTTAAGAAGAGGTAGCATCAAAGACCTTTGTGTTTCAGATCAGGCCAACCTGGATTTGCATTCTTGCTCTCCCACTGACTAATTGCCACCATGGGTACCTGAGATTGTTACCTCATCTGGAAAATGCCTGTCATAGGTATCCACCAAAAGTGTTAGGGGGTCAATGAGATAAGGTGCCTAAAGGACATGGCACTTGATGTTCACTCAAAAGGTTTATTTCAGGTACTCTCCTTCCCCCTGCTTTCTAGTTGCTTCCCTTACAGTATAAGTTTCTTGTTAGAGAATAATTAAAGTAGAATGTCCCAGAACACATCTACTTTGCTCACCTGACATATCAAACTTGTCAATAGTTAACAAAAATTATTTTACTTCACACCTTCCCCCAAAAGGCTTTATAGTAAAATAACAAAGAGAACTTGGCTCGCATGCCAAACAGAGAGCCCTTCTTTCTAAAGAGACACTTCAATGCCAAGCCACCTCTCAATACTGGCAGCTGTAACAACGAAGTTTAAAATGTCTACAGGGAGCTGGCAACTGCAGGGTCCAGCAAAGACAACACTAAACTTGAGGCCAACTGAAAGGTCAAAATAATGTACACAAAAAACAAAGGAAAACTAGGTATATTTAACTACAGCACTCAGGAAAATGATACCTAAAGAGACAGCTTAAAGTAGAAAACCCACAGAGATGATAACCTATGGGCCAGAAAAAAACTGAAGAAACATAGTGAGGCTCCCCAGGATATATCAGTCATAGCATTACAAAAAGCAACTAGGCAGTGAATATTATATTCTAAGCTTTAAAAACAAACAGACAAAAAGTCCCAATCATTTTATTCCCACTAAGATTCCTTACATTACCTTTACCGTTCCCTAAGCTGATCCCTGGACCATCTAAGTCAAATAGGAACTGAACAATGGGCAAACTTCTTAGACTTTAATGACTGGTCAGACAGGTTCTTTGGGGCCAGAAGAAAAGTAATTATGGGGGAGAAAATAACATTAGTCATCTGTCCATTTATTTAGCTGCAGTTCAGATATATTTCTTCTAAAGACCTAAGATTCCCACCTGATAGGTAGGTATCTCTGCAGGCCAAAGAATATGAACTAATGGCTCCTTGAAATTTGGCATGAACAAAGATTACCAGAACCTTTGATAGATAACTGTTTCAATGATTAATGTTTTCTCTAATGGGAGGCAGGGAGCAATGCCTTTCCTCTGGAACAGTCTATAACATGTGTGACATGAATGGGTAATTATGAAAAGAATTGACCTAAGAGAAATAGGGTAGAGCACTTTCTGACTCTCTTTCTCCTTAATTAATTTTTGAGATAATTGTAGATTCACATGGAGTTCAAAGGAATAATACAGATCCAGTTGATCCTTTACCTAGTTTTCAACAGAGGTAACAAAATCACTATCAGAATACTGACACTAAGTCAAGATACAAAACAGTTCATCACCAAAAGGATCTCCCATGTTACTCTTTCATAGCCACACCCAGCTCTCTCCCGCCCTATCCTCCCTTAACACCTGCCAGCTACTAATCTCCATTCATCTATCTTCCATTTCATAATTTTGTCATTTCAACAAATATAAACTGAGTCATATAGTATGTAACCCTTTAAAATTAGATTTTTTTCACTTAGCTTAATTCTCTGGAGGTTCACCTAGGCTGTTGTGTATTTTGATAATTCATTCCTTTTTATTGCTGAGTAATATTCCATGGTATGGATGTACCACAGTGTGTTTAACAATTCACTCATCAAAAGATATCTGGGTTGTTTCCAGTTGTTAGGCTATTACAAATAAAGCTGCTATCACCCTTCATGTACAAGTATTTGTGTGAACTAGAAATCTTCACGTCTCTGGGATAAATGCCCAGAAGTGCATTTGCTGCATGCTTTAGTAGTTACATGTTTAGTTTTCAAAGAAAGAACCAAACTCTTTTCCAGATTTTACAGTCCCAGTAGCCACATATGAGTAACTCAGTGTTTCTGCATACTTGCCAGCATTTGATGTTGATGTTATTTCTTATTTAACCATTCTGATAAATGCCCCTGGCTCTCCATTAAAGGTAAACGTGAAGATAAGAGGAAAGACTTGCCTAAACTCAGAGATAACATTGAAAACTTTAATTCAGCAATTTAGGCTTTACTATATGCTTTCCTAAAATCTGGCCAGCTAAATTCAGGAATTGCTCTCTGAGACCATCAGAAAATTTAAATAATTAAATAAGGAGAAATATCAATCACATGACCCCATTGCAGCCTAACACATTTCATCTTGTACATAATTTTTTTTAACTTTATAATATTTCATTATCATCCGATTTAGTACTAATATTTATTATTGTGATTTTCTTAAACAAGAAGTCTTCCCAGAGCTGTTTTCTCATTAATGAAGCTTTAACTGATTAAATAACTCATAGGTATTTCTTACCCATTAACAGCTATTAGGTTATTTTGCCATCAGCTACACTGTATCTTTATAACTTCGGCTTCTACCTTTACCTTACAGGCTTAGGTCATTTTTAAAGTTGTTCAAGCTTAGACTGCATTAACATTAAACCAAAATGTATAGCCCAAACAACTGTTTCTTAGACAGGTCTTTTCCAGAAGCTTCCTATCTCCCTGGGAAGTCTTAAGAGTTATCAGGCCTTCTTTTTTAATTAACTGATTAACTTATTTATTTATGGCTGCGTTGGGTCTTCGTTGCTGTGTGTGGGCGTTCTCTAGCTGAGGTGAGTGGGGGCTCTTCTTTGTTGCAGTGCGCAGGCCTCTCATTGCAGTGGTTTCTCTTGTTGCAGAGCACAGGCTCTGGGTGTGCAGGCTTCAGTAGTTGTGGCATGCGGCCTTGGTACTTGTGGCTAGCAGGCTCTAGAGCACAGGCTCAGTAGTTGTGGCATACGGGCTTAGTTGCTCCACAGCATGTGGGATCTTCCTGAACCAGGGATCAAACCCATGTCCCCAGCACTGGCAAGCAGATTCTTAACCACTGTTCCACCAGGGAAGCCCCTATAATGTCTTCTTTATCCCTCACTTATAAATCCTACACTGAAAAAAAAACTTGATAGAATCCACTAAAGCTGAATATATGCATATCTTTGTCTCAGCTCTTCCACTCCCAGGTATATGCCCCCAAAACTGTGTACATGTGAGCCAAATAAAAAGTACATAGCAGCATTATTTGTAACAGCCCCAAGCTGTAAATAACTCAAATCTCCATCAAGAGAAGAATGTGGTACCATACATAAACTGTGGTACATAAAACATATAATGGAATACTATACAGCAACGAAAAGCAACAAGCTACTGTTATATACAGCAGTATAGTCACAAACACAATGTTGACTTAATTGTCAGTCATAAAAGAATGTATAATGAATAACTCCATTTGTCAAAGTCTAAAATTTGTCAGACAGAGGGAGGCACCAAGATGGCGGAGTAGACGGATGTGCTCTCACTCCCTCTGGCGAGAACACCAAAATCACAACTAGCTGCTGGACAATCATCGACAGGAAGACACTGGAACTCACCAAAAAACTACCCCACATCCAAAGACAAAGGAGAAGCCACAATGAGATGGTAGGAGGGGCGCAATCAAAGCAAAAGCAAATCACATAACAGACTGGAGAACACTTATACCACAGAAGTCCACCCACTGGAGTGAAGGTTCTAAGCCCCACGTCAGGCTTCCCAAGCTGGGGGTCCGGCAACGGGAGGAGGAATTCCTAGAGAATCAGACTTTGAAGGCTAGCGGGATTTAATTGCAAGACTTCAACAGGACTGGGAGAAACAGAGACTCCACACTTGGAGGGCACACACAAAGTAGTGTGCTCATCAGAACCCAGGGGAAGGAGCAGCCCATAGGAGACTGAACCAGACCTACCTGCTAGTGCTGGAGGGTCTCCTGCAGAGGCGGGGGTTGGCTGTGGCTCACTGTGGGGACAAGAACACTGGCAGCAGAAGTTCTGGGAAGTACTCCTTGGCGTGAGCCCTCCCAGAGTCTGCCATTAGCCCCACCAAAGAGCCCAGGTAGGCTCCAGACTTGGCTTACCTCAGGCCAAACAACAAACAGGGAGGGAACCCAGCCCCACCCATCACCAGTCAAGCAGATTAAAGATTTACTGAGCTCTGCCCACCAGAGCAACACCCAGCTCTACCCACCACCAGTCCCTCCCATCAGGAAACCTGCACAAGCCTCTTAGATACTCTCATCCACCAGAGGGCAGACAGCAGAAGCAAGAAGAACTACAATCCTGCAGCCTGTGGAACAAAAACCACATTCACAGAAAGACAGACAAGACAAAAAGGCAGAGGACTATGTAACAGATGAAGGAACAAGACAAAACCCCAGAAAAAATATTAAATGAAGTGGAGATAGGCAACCTTCCAGAAAAAGAATTCAGAATAATGATAGTGAAGATGATGCAGGACCTCGGAAAAACAATGGTGGCAAAGATCGAGAAGATGCAAGAAATGTTTAACAAAGACCTAGAAGAATTAAAGAACAAACAAACAGAGATGAACAATACAATAACTGAAATGAAAACTACACTAGAAGGAATCAATAGCAGAATAACTTAGGCAGAAGGATGGACAAGTGACCTGGAAGACAGAATGGGGGAATTCATTGCTGCAGAAGACAATAAAGAAAAAAGAATGAAAAGAAATGAAGACAGCCTAAGAGACCTCTGGGACAATATTAAATGCAACAACACTTGCATTATAGTGGTCCCAGAAGGAGGAGAGAGAGAGAAAGGACCCAAGAAAATATTTGAAGAGATTATAGTTGAAAAGTTCCCTAACATGGGAAAGGAAATAGCCACCCAAGTCCAGGAAGCGCAGAGAGTCCCATACAGGATAAACCCAAGGAGAAACACGCCAAGACACATAGTAATCAAATTGGCAAATATTAAAGACAAAGAAAAATTACTGAAAGAAGCAAGGGAAAAATGACAAATAACATACAAGGGAACTCCCATAAGGTTAACAGCTGATTTCTCATCAGAAACTCTACAAACCAGAAGGGAGTGGCATGATATACTTAAAGTGATGAAAGGGAAGAACCTACAACCAAGATTACTCTACCAGGCATAGATCTCATTCAGATTCAATGGAGAAATCAAAAGCTTTACGGACAAGCAAAAGCTAAGAGAATTCAGCACCACCAAACCAGCTCTACAACAAATGCTAAAGGAACTTCTCTAAGTGGGAAACACAAGAAAGAAAAGGACCTACAAAAACAAACCCAAAACAATTAATAAAATGGTCATAGGAACATACATATCGAAAATTACCTTAAACATGAATGGATTAAATGCTCCAACCAAACGACACAGGCTTGCTGAATGGATACAAAAACAAGACCCATATATATGCTGTCTACAAGAGACCCAAGTCAGACCTACAGACACACACAGACTGAAAGTGAGGGGATGGAAAAAGATATTCCATGCAAATGGAAATCAAAAGAAAGCTAGAGTAGCAATACTCATATCAGATAAAATAGACTTTAACATAAAGAATGTTACAAGAGACAAGGAAGGACACTACATAATGATCAAGGGATCAATCCAAGAAGAATATATAACAATTATAAATAGATATGCACCCAACATAGGAGCACCTCAATACATAAGGCAACTGCTAACAGCTATAAAAGAGGAAATCGATAGTAACACAATAATAGTGGGGGACTTTAACACCTCACTTACAGCAATGGACAGATCATCCAAAATGAAAATAAAAAAGGAAACAGAAGCTTTAAATGACACAATAGACCAGATAGATTTACTTGATATTTATAGGACATTCCATCCAAAAACAGCAGATTACACTTTCTTCTCAAGTTCACACGGAACATTCTCCAGGATAGATCACATCTTGGGTCACAAATCAACCCTCAGTAAATTTAAGAAAATTGAAATCATATCAAGCATGTTTTCTGACCACAACGCTATGAAACTAGAAATGAATTACAGGGGAAAAAAATGTAAAAAACACAAACGGCTTCCCTGGTGGCGCAGTGGTTGAGAGTCTGCCTGCCGATGCAGGGGACACGGGTTTGTGCCCCGGTCTGGGAGGATCCCACATGCCGCGGAGCGGCTGGGCCCGTGAGCCATGGCCACTGAGCCTGCACGTCCAGAGCCTGTGCGCCGCAACGGGAGAGGCCACAGCAGTGAGAGGCCCACGTACTGCAAAAAAAACAAAAAAAACAAAAAAAACACAAACACATGGAGGCTAAACAATACATTACTAAACAACCAAGAGATCACTGAAGAAATCAAAGAGGAAATCAAAAAATACCTACAGAAAAATGACAATGAAAACACGACGATCCAAAACCTATGGGAGGCAGCAAAAGCAGTTCTAAGAGGGAAGTTTATAGCTGTACAAGCCTACCTCAAGAAACAAGAAAAATCTCAAGTAAACAATCTAACGTTACACCTAAAGGAACTAGAGAAAGAAGAACAAACAAAACCCCAAGTTAGCAGAAGAAAAAAAATCATAAAGATCAGAACAGAAATAACTGAAACAGAAACAAAGAAAACAACAGCCAAGATCAATAAAACTAAAAGCTGGTTCTTTGAGAAGATAAACAAAATGGATAAAGCATTAGCCAGACTCATCAAGAAAAAGACGGAGAGGACTAAAGTCAATAAAATTAGAAATGAAAAAGGAGAAGTTACAACAGACACCGCAGAAATACAAAGCATCCTAAGAGACTACTACAAGCAACCCTATGCCAATAAAATGGACAACCTGGAAGAAATGGACAAATTCTTAGAAAGGTATAACCTTCCAAGACTGCGCCAGGAAGAAACAGAATATATGAAAAGACAAATCACAAGTAATGAAATTGAAAGTGTGATTAAACATCTCCCAACAAACAAAAGTCCAGGACCAGAGAGCTTCACAGGTGAATTCTATCAAACATTTAGAGAAGAGACAACACCCATCCTTCTCAAACTCTTCCCAAAAACTGCAGAGGAAGGAACACTCCCAAACTCATTCTATGAGGCCACCATCACCCTGATACCAAAACCAGACAAAGATACTACAAAAAAAGAAAAGTACAGACCAATATCACTGATGAATATAGATGCAAAAAATCCTCAACAAAATACTAGCAAACAAAATCCAACAAGAGATTAAAAGGATCATACACCATGATCAAGTGGGATTTATCCCAGGGATGCAAGGATTCTTCAACATACGCAAATCAATCAATATGATACACCATATTAATAATTTGAAGACTAAAAACCATATGATCATCTCAATAGATGCAGAAAACGCTTTTGACAAAATTCAACAGCCATTTAGGACAAAAACTCTCCAGAAAGTGGGCATAGAAGGAAGCTACCTCTACATAATAAAGTCTGTATACGACAAACCCACAGCAAACATATTTCTCAATGGTGAAAAACTGAAAGCATTTCCTCTAAGATCAGGAACGAGACAAGGATGTCCACTCTCACCACTATTATTCTAGATAGGTTTGGAAGTCCTAGCCATGGCAATCAGAGAAGAAAAAGAAATAAAAGGAATACAAATTGGAAAAGAAGAAGTAAAATTGTCACTGGTTGCAGATGTCATGATATTATACACAGAAAATCCTAAAAATGCCACCAGAAAACTACTAGAGCTAATCAATGAATTGGGTAAAGTTGCAGGATACAAAATTAATGCACAGAAATCTCTTGCTTTCCTATATGCTAATGATGAAAAATCTGAAAGAGAAATTATGGAGACACTCACATTTACCACTGCAACAAAACAAATAAAATACCTAGGAATAAACCTACCTAGAGAGACAAAAGGACTGTATGCAGAAAACTATAAGACACTGATGAAAGAAATTAAAGATGATACCAACAGACGGAGAGATATACCATGTTCTTGGACTGGAAGAATCAATATTGTGAAAATGACTCTACTACCCAAAGCAATCTACGGATTCAATGCAATCCCTATCAAATTACCAATGGCATTTTTTACAGAACTAGAACAAAAAATCTTAAAATTCGTATGGAGACACAAAAGACCCTGAATAGCCAAAGCAGTCTTGAGGGAAAAAAATGGAGCAGGAGGAATCAGACTCCCTGACTTCAGACTACACTACAAAGCTACAGTAATCAAGACAATATGGTACTGGCACAAAAACAGAAACATAGATCAATGGAACAAGATAAAAAGCCCAGAGTTAAATCCATGCATTTATGGTCAACTAATCTATGACAAAGGAGGCAAGGATATACAATGGAGAAAAGACAGTCTCTTCAATAAGTGGTGCTGGGAATACTGGACAGCTACATGTAAAAGAATGAAATTAGAACACTCCCTAACTCCATACACAAAAATAAACTCAAAATGGATTAGAGACCTAAATGTAAGACCGGACACTATAAAACTCTTAGAGTGAAACATAGGAAGAACACTCTTTGACATAAATCACAGCAAGATCTTTTTTGATCTACCTCCTACAGTAATGGAAATAAAAACAAAAATAAACAAGTGGGACCTAATGAAACTTCAAAGCTTTTGCACAGCAAAGGAAACCATAAACAAGACAAAAAGACAACCCTCAGAATGGGAGAAAATATTTGCAAACAAATCAATGGACAAAGGATTAATCTCCAAAATATATAAACAGCTCATGCAGCTCAATATTAAAGAAACAAACAACCCAATCCAAAAATGGGCAGAAGTCCTAAATAGACATTTCTCCAAAGAAGACATACTGATGGCCACGAGGCACATGAAAAGCTGCTCAACATCACTAATTATTAGAGGAATGCAAATCAAAACTACAATGAGGTATCACCTCACACCAGTTAGAATGGGCATCATCAGAAAATCTACAAACAACAAATGCTGGAGAGGGTGTGGAGAAATGGGAACCCTCTTGCACTGTTGGTGGGAATGTAAATAGATACAGCCACTATGGAGAACAGTATGGAGGTGCCTTACAAAACTAAAAGTAGAATTAGCATATGATCCAGCAATCTCACTACTGGCCATATACGCAGAGAAAACCATAATTCAAAAAGACACATGCACCCCAATATTCATTGCGGCACTATTTACAATAGCCAGGTGATGGAAGCAACCTAAATGCCCATCGACAGACAAATGGATAAAGAAGTTGTGGTACATATATACAATGGAATATTACTCAGCCATAAAAAGGAACGAAATTGGGTCATTGGTTGAGACGTGGATGGATATAGAGACTGTCATACAGAGTGAAGTAAGTCAGAAAGAGAAAAACAAATATCGTATACTAACACATGTATGTGGAACCTAGAAAAACGGTACAGATGAACCGGTTTGCAGGGCAGAAGTTGAGACACAGTTGTAGAGAACAAACGTATGAACACCAAGGGGGGAAAACCATGGTGGGGTGGGGATGGTGGTGTGCTGAATTGGGCGATTGGGATTGACATGTATACACTGATGTGTATGAAACTGATGACTAATAAGAACATGCAGTATAAAAAACAAACAAAGAAACAAAAAAACAACGAATACTAAACTTTCTTTGGGTTATTTGTATGGAAATATGTTAATATAAATGTTTCAGACATTACATGAAACTTCTAAAAATCTTATATGTTCTGGTAGAATGTTATAAGTCATAATTCTAGTTATTACTTTAAAATGTATATCTCAGAAATAACTCAATTTCCTTGTCAACTGCATTATTATGAACTTTCATCAAATCTTAATCGTGATCATTTTTAAGTCTTTTGTCATTTACAGACAGTCTGGGTGTACTCTGATGCTTTTGCAAAAATGTTCCTATAAAAGGGTTTCATCTTCAAGGAATTCATGGAAAAGACTCTGACAAGTACAGGTTTCTGGTAACTGACTACACTGCTGAACTGAATGAAAAAGCATTTTCAGAACTCTAATGGAAAACGGATGAATTCATAAAAGCGCTAACAAAAGATCAAGATGAAAAAAAAATTAATTACATGGGACTGAGTGCACTGATGAGGATGACTATAATTTCTGTGACTTTCTGTTTGAATTAAAAAAAAAACATCCCACAAGGACTCAGAGGCAAAAAATATACAAATCAATTTTCACTGCAAAGTAAAGGAGCTGTTACAGTGGAGGATTCCTGGACTGAATGTCAATATTATGACATAGTGTGAGTGTGTTTCGTGTTTGGTAATTGCAATCATTGTTGCTTTTTTTGTGGTCATCCATTTACAATGCTTGGTGTCAGTTTATTTATCTCTTGTAAAAATAAAATACAGTGTGTGCATGAAAAAAAAATAGTGTTAACGGTAATATATATTCATCTGCTATATTTGGAGTATTCCCCAGTTTGTACTTCACCATTTAATTGCTTGTGATTCTAAGAAAAATACTTGAACTGTTTTCAGTTTTTATGTGTTTCAATCTATTGCCTACCTGTGTAAAAAAGTAAAATAAAATTAAAATTAAAAATATAAAAAAATGTGTCAGACAACATAACCATTTGGGGGATAGAAATGGAAGGAAGTTTGAGGGAGATCTCTGGGGTGCTAATAATGTGGTTGGAAGCTACATGGATGTGGTCACTATATGAAAATTCATCATATTGAACACATGATTTCCATATTTTTCTATATTCCTGTCAGACATAATAGAATAGCTTATATAAATACAGTTTTTAAAATATGAAAGCAAAGTTAAAATAATGATGATTATGAGCATCATGATGAAAGAGTCCTTTCTCCAAACTCAAGCAATGGTCACTAGCTTTATTGCACAAAAGTTAAATCCTGCCAAGTGAGTGTTAGGATGCAGAGTTATGGCTTTAGAAAACAGTTCACCCAGCAGGCTATCTAGCCCTAGTCCCTGAGAGACATGGGCAATATAACCCTCTTCACAGTGACTGAATAAATGGAGTCAGGAGGGGATACAATGGGGATTCTGTTGTCAGCACCTGGATAAGTAAATAGAACTTTTCCGAGGTTTGATGAGGTTTTAATCGCTCTTTCTGAGAAGAGTTAGTTTGGCTGTCTCTTGAGAGAAAAGGGAGGGTCCTAGAAGTAGCGTGCCACTTTGGGGGTACCTGGTGACCACACTCAAGGTGAGTCTTCCAAGCAAGTAGATGCAATTATGCTCTAGAGGAGACTATAAGCTTTCCATGAAAGAAATCCTTGATCTGATACCTAATGCTAGAACTTCTTTGAAAAAATATGTAATGACTCAATTATGATGGCAGTTCAGTCATTCTACAAAAATGTATTCAGTACTTTCCATGTGCCTAGTATTGCGTTAGATGTGGCAATTCAATGATAAATAAGAGAGACGCAAAACCTGCCCTCAAATGGGGCTAGAGTCTAGCAAGGCATACAGATAAATCAGCCAAAATAATTAAGTGTACAGATGAGAACAAATGGGGAAAATACCAAAACTAGTCCAGAGCAGGAGTTAGGAAAGTGGTCCAGGGCTTTCTGCCAATAGCGGAGAATGGTCTCGGCATCTCGGAGAAGTGGGAAGGGAGCACAAGGAAAGACAAAGCCGAGGGCCAGCACAGCTGAATGTTCCAGGATGTAGCAGCAGGAGCAGCTGCGCCGGGGAATAACCACAGCACAGGAAAGCCAAGAATGGGGATCTACCAACAGAGGGACCACACCAATGGATCTACGAGGGGCAGGCATTCTGACAACCTCTCTTGCATCACCTTAACACCCAGAGTTTTGTGTCACTGTAAGGAAAGAAAGAAAAGGACTACAACATACATGGCGTTACTATTTTCTAATAAAAGTTCTTTCTGGCCATTTGAGTCCATGCTAGCCAGAAATTTTGCAGCAATTTACTGAGCTGACTAGTGGAAAGGTAAGCAAGCCCATCAAGCTCAGTACAGCCACAGCATCTAGGTAAGGTCAACACAGTTAACAGCAGAGATAGATCAGGAGTGAAATGTCTCCTTCAGCACATTGTACGTGGAATTTTTCATCTACACCATAATTATACTATGTATCCCATTAATAGTAAAGGTGAACGAATATTTTGTTCTACTGTCTTAGTTACTCAACATTTATTGCATATCATTATGTACCAAGGTCTGGGAAGAACGAGGAAAGTGTAAAAGCAAAGGTGTTAACAGGCAACCTAACAAAGTGGAAACAAACATGCACTTTAGAACCTGATCACATGAGGTTTAAATCCTGGTTCAACTTCTTACTAATTCAGTGGCCTTGGGTTAGTCCCTTAACTCCCCACAACTCATACCCATGATGTGAGGATAAAACATTACCCTGAAGAGTTCTGCAGGATTGAATGAGATAGTGTGTGCAAAGCACCTAGGGAAGGTTCTGCACAAGAAGGTAGTGGTTCAGCAAGAGCTGGACCCCCCCATCCCCAAGGCTCTAGCCTGTCTTGCTTCTCTCTGCACCAATTCGTTTCTTCACTGGAATTCACAAGCACACGTATGGACACTGTGGTTTGGCAGCCATTCACATTCCCTGCCCCTGCAAACAGCTGCCTTTGGCCAACGCTTGTATGAAATTCAACCTGCCCTCTGAAGGACATACATGGGTCTTAGCTTAGGGCCATTTGAGCAGGAAATGCTAGCATTCAGATGCCCTGACCATGGTCTAGAAAAGGGAAGGACATGATTCCTTGGCCCGGCAGAATCTTTACTCAGTGGGGAATGGTGTGATCAGAAAAGGAGTCCTCTAACAAGCTGGGTCAGGCAGGGGACTCTCTTGCCCAAGTCTAAGCCCAGTACAATTTGGAAATAAATGCTACAGGAATAAAAGAATTTTCAAGAGATGGTCTTTCCACCAGCCTATTTCACCAGTCATGTTTTTTTAAACAATCTTCCTCCCTGAGCAACCTTACTCCTACAGCTATTTTATAGGAATGCTGCTTGTTTTCTTTCCTTTTCTTGTTTGAAACGCACTCTGAATCTCTAACAAGTCCAAGGTCTTGACATGCTTGCTCATTGTTCTGTATATCCCATAATATTCTCCGGATTAAAAAAAAAATGCAGTCTTACCTAAACTGTGTTCACTATGATTGCTGTTAGTCAGTGTGTGGACTTAAATAAATATTTCAGCTACTGCCACTCATACTTTGCATAATGACCTTGTATAATATTTTGTATAATTTTAAAGGTGGGAAAAGTTTTAGAAACCTAAGACTAAGTCTGAGAAATAATACCAGGAAAATTACAAGAAAAAATCGATATCATCCAAGGGCTCTTTATAGCCAAATAATTGTCCAAAATACATTTATTCAAATTAATAACAACAGCAAATTTTTAAACAGCCAATTCAGTGGCTATATCTAGATATAGCCCTGACTCACTTCAACAAAAGGATCCTCACTCCGTCAAGGAGACATATGATTCATTAACTAGTCAGAAAGAGAAGAGCAAAAATCCCCAACACAAAAGTCAGGGGGCGGGATACTCTGAGCTCAGAAATTATAACTCATGGTCTGTGTCAGGGTACACTAGGTACAGGGTCCTGATGTTCTAGGGGTGTATACAAAGCATGGTGCAATCTGCCCAAGCCAAGGCTGGCTCCAGACCAGGGCGGTAATGTCAGCGAACTGGATGCTCAAATGGGAAGACAGAAAGCTGTGACCGTCTCCTTGGTTGCATCATCGCAATCGCATTGATCTCTCAATAAGGAATCTCTCTTCTCCTCTCCCAGTTCCGTGGATGACTCGTTCTCCTCGCTGATTCACTGCAGGGCTCATCTTGAAAATACAAATGCTAACCTGCTGAAATAACCCCAAGGCTGAAAGCTTAAAATACATGAAGGATGAATAAGTGCACCTGGGGCTCCAAGGACTAATGCCATAAAACTGTCATCATTTCCCACCAAACGTTATTTCACCCACTCATTTGACGTACATCTGTGGCCCGTTCACACTGCATATGGCTGCGGACAGAAAATGCCTTGGTTCAAAACTAGCACAGTGGGTCTGGAAGAGGCTTCTGCTGCAGTGTTGGCTTCCTTCTTAGTTTTAGCTCCAAACCTTGTCATCCTAACATAAGGACACTGAACAAGCCTACGTGGAGGCTCAGAAAGTTCCAAATATGGGTTCCAACCCTGCGGCTGACTTACTAATGTGGGGCTTCAGCAAAGTATTATTTAAAGACCTAAAATGCCAAAAGCATCTACTCTATCTCTGCTACCTTTAAACGTGGCAGAGTTTTCAACCAAGCAAAGGAGATTCTACTCTAGATGAAAAGGATTTCAGGGCAAGAGCCCCACAGTCTCTCCCAGGAGCACCTCTAAGTAGTTAGAATTCTTGCCATGAATGTCTTATACAGTGTATTCTTGGCACAATAAACACTGTCCTTTCATTGGTTTGCTTCTATCCTGAGTGCCTAGAAGACAAGGGTGCTCTGCCCACTCCCATTCTGCTCTTATTAACAATTAACAACACTGAACCACTAATTATTACCGTTTCTGCTTTCCTTTACTTTCCTAGGCTGAATAATGTTACTTTGGTAATTCATTCAATGAAAACTTCCACAATAAATTTCTAAAACACTAAAATGAATGAAAAGAAGAGAAAGCATATGGTCTCTGTCTTTAAGAAGATTAAAATACAGTTATGGAGGGAAAGGACACAAAATAACAATATAAAACAGACTGTAATTAAGTTCTCTGTGGTTTAAATAATGCCAGTAAGCACTAAGGAGATAGAAATGATTATACAATAGATGGGGAGGGGGAGGG
>NW_006780143.1:2030775-2032966 GCF_000442215.2 Lipotes vexillifer
GGAGGGGGAGGGGGAGGGGAGCGATACAGGGGATGGAAGGGGCACCGTAGAGGAGTTACAGGTATTTGAGCTGGGTGAAGGAAAAGGGTCTGTTGGAGCAGAGATTCCTGACCTTTTTTGCGCAATGGACCCTTTGCAAGCCTGGAATCTAAGACCTCACCATACTGCAAAATATTTGAAATAAAATACTTGGATCCCAGAAGAAATCAATGATTGCCATTTTTGCTATACTGCTGTTTGGAGAACATGAGTTTGTTCCCGTGCAATTGATACATTAGGGAACAGTCTGGGCATAACATAGATTCATGTTTGCTTATGCACCATTTCCTCCACAGGAAACACTAGGCGAATGCAAAATTGCTACCCACCAAACCTAATGACAGAGGAGTACGGAAAACCCAGACTCGCCTGCCCCAAACTTCCACCAGCTTCCTCAATGCACCAAGAGAGTTGTCAGCTGCACCCATCCACACCTGGTGTGACAACTTTCCATTGAGTTTAATTAACCCCACTTCACAATAACACACAAGCCTCATCTCCTTCTACAAGAACACGCACGTCTTTTTCAAGGTGAGGTACCTGAACATAACTGTGTATGACTGGGCTACCATTTTTATTAGGTTCCTATATTTCTTTAAAGTGTAATTGATAAGATTTTTGAGTGTTATGCCCTGAACCCCACATTTCGGGCCCCTCACTGTCGTGGCCTCTCCCGTTGAGTAGCACAGGCTCCAGACGCGCAGGCCCAGCAGCCATGGCCCACGGGCCCAGCTGCTCCGCGGCATGTGGGATCTTCCCGGACCGGGGCACGAACCCACGTCCCCTGCATCGGCAGGCGTGCTCCCAACCACCGCGCCACCAGGGAAGCCTCTGGCAGGGTGATTTTTAAGAACATGCATGTTGCAGTACAGCAGAACTGACTATATATTTAAAATATTTTTTTTTATTCTGTGAAAGAATAATATATATGCTTCTTTATTAACACATTAAATTATAAGATCTAGCAGCTGGCCAAATAAACTACCAGAATTTCACCATAATGATGAGCACAAATTATATAGATATCTGTAACTATAATATGACATGAGAATACTCTGATTTCTGTGAATGAAGCCACAGACAGGGTACTGCTAATACTCCTGAGGTTTATGGTCTATAGTGGTAATTGAAGAAAAGGTTAAATTTCAGTAACATATTGACAACAATAATGATATAATTTTACCCATTTAGTTTCATTGATGTCCTGAATTTTATCTTCACCCTCCAGGTAAAGAACCTCTGTTATAAAGACAGTGAAGGTGAAGAGCTTTTCTATCAAAGAAATTGAAGTAGGCAAGATCATGATATGAACTGTCGAGCTAGAACCGATAACTTATGATGGAGAAGCTAAGAAGGAAGGGGAGGAGAGAAAAGAGAGAACAGGTGGAAATACAGAATGGGCCAATATCACGGCCAGATAAACTTCTCTCCTGACTTTTCTATGTTGCCCTTCCTGTCCCATCAATGGTATCGAGTCACTGACTCACACTCATATCATCAACCAACACACAGCCTTTGCTGCCATAACTATATGCAGTCATTCCTTCCCAATAGGAATTTGTCTATGTGCTTTTTCTCCCCCAAGTATGATCTAGTGGCAAGATCACTTTGAATTTTTCTGTTGTCTAAACATCTTGCCAATTTTATCTTCCTGAAGACTTGGTTATATATAAACATAGCCTGTATCCCTCATGAAAAGGCAAATTCTGATATCTCATATCCAATCGCAGTTGACTAAGAATAGCGCCCTATTCATAACTGCTTCTAACCTGGTAACAACCTTCCCTTGCCCAGCTCCCAGTGGACCCCCCTAATAGTTTTCATCTTCCAGTTTTACAAGCTAATAACATCAACTCACTCATCTTCTCAGGTTGTGGGAGGGTGGATAAGATAGTTATTGTAAATCACATTACAGACATTAGGCAGTGTTTATTACAGGCATGTCAACAGACACAGGGCAATGTCTTTAGGCATCAAGATTTCTGAGTCATCTCCTGCCCTGACTCTATGCCAAGCCCTGCCACCCAGCTTATACAAGACATGTCCTCTTGGTCCCTATTTGTGGAGTCCTGATCTCTGTCCCGTGTGGATTCCTGTTTAGGAGGCACATGCCCAGTGTGCCCATGTCACTGCCCCAGAGAGAACTGCTGAA
>NW_006780143.1:2032976-2045845 GCF_000442215.2 Lipotes vexillifer
TGGCAAGAACTCTGAAGAAGAGGGCCCTAGGTCTCTTGCAAACATGTGTGTGACTTTCCCTGCTTCAGTCCTTAGTGATTCTGACACTTCTCAAAGAAGCAGAGGGGGGAAAAAAGGAGGAATTAATGGAACTGTGGACCCCATACCCATTTCTATCGGAGCAATTCTGCTTCTGCCTACTTTATATTTGTACAGTTCATATAACTTTAAAAATAGGTTCCATTTACAACCAAAGAAAAGTTTGAAAACCACTAAACGAGATGACCTCCAAGGACATCCGGTTATGGTCCCAGGCTTCTGGGCCTGTTCTGTGAGGATGAGAAGAGATAGTCCCCTTCATGCAACGAGCAGTCAAAGATCCCCACATCCCAACTCACCTCTTTTTATGCCCCTCATAATTCCCACCTTCTTTAAACCCAGGAGACAAAGATGCTCTTTGTAGATCATTAACTAATAGCATTACCACATTAAATCATTTTCAACTATTACCCATTTAGCATCAGCCAGTTTAGCAGTACAGGCACTCAGGCAGGGCTCTGAGGTTGGAGGTGGCCCCGCAGGACAGCTTAGCTTTGAGAGCAAGGAAAAGAATGAAGAAGTACAGACACGAGGTGCTACCACTCAGACCAAACACCAGCAACTTGTTTCCAAGTAACTGTCCTGCCAAGCTTGCTTTAAAACAGAAAGGTAAGACTCATCGGTAGTATGAACAACGGACTTGCCAAAAGTCTTTTAAAATAGTTTATTCTTTAAGGTAGAGTAAGAAGAACCTACTCAAAAACATCTTTCTTTGTCTTTGTTTGCAAGCCCTCCTGTCCCAGTAATGGAAACATAAACAGAGACTAGTCATTTTAATTATTATCAACTTGAATCATGAGAATATTTTACTATAAGTATGTTTCTGTGACACAGTCATCCTGAGAAATAGCAAGCACTAAACTCCCTTTGATAACTCAGGAAGAGTTTATTTTCTTAAAGATAGAATTATCACGTATTACCACGTACCCCTTTCCAGAGAACACAGTTCACCTATTTCAGAGAGCGTAATGGCTCTCTGAATTGTCCTCCTCCACAACACAGCTTGTCGAGCTGCCTTGATAAAATCTTACGTTGGTTTACAAACTGGAACACCAAGATCCTTCGTTTCCAAAGCAGTCTTGCATATATCATTCATACACAAGTAAGTACATCTCATTCTCTCATCACCTTTTGGGTTGACCTGAAGTCTCTTAATGGTGGGTTGATGTTGTCGATGAACCATGACCTTTTTTCCTTCCATTATGCCTCCCTTTATTTCCTCCTCTGTCTGCTAATTTCACCCTTAACCTCAACTTTAACAGTTCCCACAGCAGCCATATCCATCCAAGAGAGGGTTTCCAGATAAAATACAGGATGCCCAGTGAAATTAGAACTTCATATAAAAAGGAACAATTTTTAGTATAAGTATGTGCTATTTTAATTTGCTAATTCTGGTAACCCTATACCTGGGTAAAGATCTACTATCCAATTATTTTCTCCTTCCAAGGGAATAAAACCTTGTTCTGGAAAGTTGTGGAACTGTACTAACTGCTTAAAATATAAATTCACAGATGGAGCCGGGAATGGGAAGAAAATGTTAGCTACAAAGGGGCACAAGGGAATTTGGGGGGTGGTCAAACAGTTCTAATATCTTGATTCTGGTTGTGTTAACATGACTGCATTTGTCCAAATTTATAGGATTATATAATAAAAAGAGTGAAGTAAATAACACCTAAATAAACCTGACTTTAAAAAGTAGAAAACAAATGTATGCTACTCAATCTCAGATGGACCTCACACACATTTTATATGTCACTTTATTCCATCCTAGGTATCAGCAGAGTAAATGTCCTACAACAGTTATTCCAATTTTTAAGTCTTTTTAAATCCACAGTTCCAACATCCCATCCCTCTCTGCAAACAGATTTGTTCATTCATGTGACAAGCATCTAATACTAACTAGATCTGTACCAGGCTCTGAGAGTACAAAAATGAGAATAGAGTCCCTACGAAAAAAATCATTCACTATCTAGTGGCCAAAGAGACATGAATTTTTTTTAAAAAGACATACAGTGTATAACAGATCATTACAAGAGGCGCTAAATGGAGGAACAGCAAGCACAAAACTCTCTTTGATAACTCAGGAAAAGTTCAAAATGCTTGAGTTCAGCCTTCAAAGTTGGGAGTTATACAATTAGATATAGGAGAGCAAGTGCCCAGGGAAAAGAAGGTAAGCTGAACAGGTGGGTCAGTACAAATGATGAAAGCCCTTGTCATTCAGGTGCTGTCAGAATTCTTGCTTACTGTAACAGAAATGGACTGTCTCACTGAAGCAGAAAAAGCAAGTTTGCTGGAAGGATATGCTGGTTCACGGAATCAGTGAGAGGCTAAAGCACCATATATAGAAAATGGGCACACACAAAAAACCCAGGGCGCTTTGTATGCCAAGAAGTAAGAATCACAAGAACCATCCTGTAGCAGGAATAATGACTAGGATACTGCTACTGCTGCCACTGAAAACCAATGGACATCCCACAGACACAATGAATCAATTCTAATAGTCCCCTGACATTGACCCACTTGCTCCACAGGCAGTCCCAGCAGGAGAACCTGACTGGTCGAGCTGGGGCCACATGACTATACCCAGCATCTTGTTGTCAGAGGCACAGAGAGGTAAGAACAGCCTTCCTCCAAGGTTGTACATTACAGACAACTGCCCAAACTTGGAAGGGGGTTGAATCTGGGCAGTCAAAAAAAGGACACCTGTCAAAGTCTACTCTACTTAGCATCGTTAGTATCCAGAACCTCTCTAATTTGGCTTATCTGATATTTCTAACCCTGATTCCTCCATCTGGGAAAAAAAATCTCTTCTCCAGTTCTGTGGGTCTTGTACCATTTCACATACAGGATGTCACATTTAGACTGAATAATATTCTTTGTGTGTCTTTGGCTTATTTCTTTCTAACTTGCTAGGTGCTTTTTGAAGTTTGGTATTTCACGGTAGTCATCTGTCTTTCAGTCCCCGCTTGTGCTCAGCACAGGCCCTCCACAGCGAGCTGCCTAACGCACGTCTGTGTTCTGCGTGGATGTGTTCCGAGGCAACTCAGCATGTGTGCTGGGAAATGTGCCACTTCCACTTGGCAGGATCGAATCTCTTCCAAATCAGACCTTTTTATTTCAGCTCACAGGAGATCCCTGCCCTAAAGGCCTTGAACTAAACCTCAGTAGAACAGATAATAAACCAGCCCAAACCACCAAAGATTATATCAACGTGCATGTGGCTTTGGAACAGGCTAAGAGCTGGCACCAAGCATCACTGAGGCTGCCAGTGAGCTCTCCGAAGAAAGCCAGACAGTGCTATGCTCAGGGAATCCCTGCTTATAGGGAAGCTTTAATCCCCCCACCTCTCCAGGAAATCATAATAGGCTTATTTCCTGACTGAGTTATTGGGGAGGAAGAGAACAGAACACAGCCCCATTATGTGCTTTCATTAAGCAGTTACATCATTTAAAAGAAAAAAAAAAAAGCAAACAAGCATCTCAAAGATAGCCTCATTTGTAGCCAAGTTCAGGCTCTGACCAAATAAAGTCTGCAGATGAAGGTGACTATTTAAGTGGGGTTTTCTGATCATTCCAGATAAGAAGTATAATGAAAAGTTACCAAGTTCAGAGAAGAGTTGGAACACCCAATTATGTACAAAAACAAATGATAATAATATGGACGATTTGTCCTCAGAAAGGGGTATAAACACACAAACACCATCCTTTGTTCCTCCGTATATAATAGAAAGAATTTTTTCCAGTATTATGCACTTCCATGAGTTTTTAATCCTGTACTACTTTTATCAGCCAATTAGTCAGTAAATGTGAGAGTACTCTCTACAGAGCTCTTTTATCCTCACAAGTACACCAGAAAGCACCAGGCTGGTCGAAAGAAATGCAAAACTGAGGGGAAATCGGACTCCCATTTCATTATGATTGACCACCTAGTGAGTCAGAGCAACATCTTGAAACTTTTCTGAATGGAAATGACTTTTTTTTTCTGCTGAACTTATGATCATGCTTTAGAGAACACTAAAAATAAAATTCTAGAGCCACGAAGATCATTGAATTCCTATCGTATTACAGGAGAGTAAACTGGGCTTAAAGTAGTCAAGTGGTCTACCCAGGGCATATTCCAGAGCTGGGCATGCATCCAGGCCTCCTGTCTCTTAGCACAGGGCCCCTCCTGCTGCCCTTCTGCTTTCCATCCGCACCACAGTGACCGTGGTCATTCACTTTCCCGGAAGTGACTACAGCTGGATTCTGAAGGATGTTCTGTACCCGAGGGGGAGCTGGAAGAGTAAGGAAGAGCTCCTGTCGCTGTGACTTCCTCCAGGTTCAGGGTTCTCATCACACACACACTTCTTCCACCCGCTGCCTCGCCTCCGTCAGTAACCCACCACCACTCCCCGGGTGTTGTGACTCAAATATGGGCATCACGGTTACAATTCCTGAAAGATCCTTAGGAGGACCAAAAGTCAAGGACATTTAAAGACTCGAAAAACAGCACCTTCCATCCTTGCCACCGTGTTAATACTTAAAATGGAGAGGAGGATCGCATACACCAAGCATTTACCAAGCAAAATCATTGAGCTGCAATTGCCTTGCCTCTAAAAGAGCACCCTCTCTTTTAAAGAAAGTGAAGAGGGCCAAGGCCAAAGCTAAGCTAAAAAAGGGTAGCACCAGATGAAGACGCGTGCAACTCAGAACTGGCACCAGCTTGAAAAATGCAGGGAATGTATGGTAATGTTGCAGAAAACTCTCCAACCAAACACAGATCAGCCTTTTACCTCACATCAACGTTTGATCAGTGTGAATTTAGAAGCAGAAAAGAGCAACAGGCAGCCACTTGTGGATCCCACATGTCTTAACTTCTCCCTTAGATACCTGTTTTCCTGAGCCTAGCAAACAAAGCAAATGCAATCAATACATTTTCAACCCATAAGAAGATGTTGGCTTCTTTGGAACACAGTAAAGGACGAATGTCATGTTCATTTCTGCTTGTAAACAGCGTGGGTTATGGTCATAACTCTGTGTTCCTGGAAGACAGAGGAAATATGTGAGACTTGATACTTGGGGGTCAGTCTTCCTCATTATCAAAAGGCTCCTTTCTTTTGCTGGAGATTAGATTTCTTAGTGATAAAAAGGGGACGCTAAACTAGCTGTTCTTTAAGCTCATTTCCTGCTTTGGCATTTTAGTAATCCATAATTTTGAGGTCCTCAAGCATTGTGTTTTGCCTTAACTCTTCCCTGTCTATTTCTGCTTTACTGTTGCACATTCACATTAATGTGCTAACATTACCACATAGTGATTAAGAGTGTGAATCTGGCAGCGTGGCGGTGTGAATTTGGGGAAGATCTGTAATTTCTAAGCCTCAGTTTCTCAATCTTTAAAATAGACATCTGTCTCATGAGGAAGTTTTAAGTCTTAACACCACATTAAAATGACAGAATGAGCCCAAAGTGAGCAATAAGTGACAGGGAGAAAGTACTCAAAAACTGGTAGCTGTCATTATACTTTATTATCACTTATTTGAGATCTAGTCTTAAACATGAAGGATAGAGCACTGGAGAAAACCAGACAACCCTTAACTCCTTGAGATCAATAAATGTTCTTTCTGAGAATTAGTATAATTGGAAAGCCAATGCGAAAAAGCCTAACAATACTTTAAAACCTAGAAAAGCCGCTCTTTTTCATACCAATAAAAATCTCTCAGGAGAGAAATTCCCAGGACTTAGCAAAGTGCTACAATAAAAAGTGTGTTTTCAAACATAAGCAACTCAAGAGGACACTTTGACTAAGCCTCAAGATCTATCCAGATGGATTTTTTTTAATTTTGTATCTACGCTTCAAGGAAGCAGCTATGATTCTTCCTGGTGGGCCTGTTAAGGCATCTTGTCAAACTACTGACTCCCTTAAATTCATTAATTTTAAAATCAAGGTATGGCAAACACCAAAAGGAAATAATAAATATGTCTTCTTTCAGTTTTGCAGGATACAGCTAAACTCAAGCCAAAGGGATTAGATAGAATATATGACAAAATCATTAATTTTTAAAGTTAATTTGCAAGGATCTCTCCATAGGGTTATTATGAATACTTAGCATGTTCTCAGAATGGCTCAGATTCTTTGGAACTGACTATGGCTCAGTTTTGGTTGTCTGTGAGTAAGGTTTGGTCACTCTGCCTGAACTCAGCACGGGGCAGATTAGAACAGGAGACTGAGGGAGTCACATGGAACACCTCTGCCTGACCAGACACTGAAAATGCTGAAATGACTAGCAACCTGGCCATGGTAGAGCCCAGAAAAGAGGAAACTATCCCAAAAATAACCGCCTGGCATCCAATATATAAAATATCTTCACAAAGAGATGTTGTCACTCTGCAAATGGCATTGAGGATGATGATAATAGTAGTGTTTATTGGGCATATATACGCCAGGTGCAGTTCTAAATGCTGCAGACACCATACCTCAAGTAACCTTCACAAGTGCTCTCTGAGGTAGGGGATTGTGCCCGTTTTAGGGCTACTCCTTGCCCTTCTCTGCCCTACACTCTGCTCTGTATCACAGAGGGGTGATGCAGGTTCCCTGTGCGCTGGCTTCTAGTTGTGTTTGGCTATAGGAGCGGAGGGTGGGAAAGCCAGGGTATTTCTTGCCTCTCTCTGTGTCTCAGGCAGAGTCGCCAGCAGTGAAGAGGTCCCCTCCATGCCTCCAGTGTCACCATAATTGCAGCTTCCTCCAGGTGACCTCAACCCCTGGACTTCAGTAACACCGTCTGCAACAGATTGCCCTCCAGACTAGGGTTCATAGATGCTCCCTGCTATCGCTAACCTGTGGGTTGTTTAGTGACCCCACTTGGCTTCTCAGCTCCTCCCTCACCTACATAATCAATTAAATTCCCTCTGGTTCAGATACTTAAGATGATTTTTTTTTCTTTTTTGGACCATTACTATTCTCATCTTACAAATAAAAAAATCAAGAGGTGGCTTGGCTAAGATTACATGTTAGAAACTGTTGATCATTGATAGAAACTGGGTCCAATGATTCTGAAGCCAATGCTCCTGGCTGCTGCATTATATTGTCATTTCTTAATGAAACAGTATAAAAGTATAAAGGTTAGACGTATATAAAGAGACTCCTTTCTACCTCTACTTCATGAACAGTGATCCGCCACATACCTACTATCTTGCTGCCAGTCTTCCTAAAGAGAACATGGCCGGGGGTTGCTTTGAGCTGTGAGCTTTGCTTGGGAGTCTAAGTTTATACTTAAGTCATTAACAATAGAGTTCTCCACTCACTAGTTTTGAGTCTTGATTTTTCCTGGTCATCTTAAATTTACTGTTACAAAGTGAATATATCACAACCTTCCTGAACCAGGTACCAATCTCTTATGGGGCAAAAGGTTGTAACAATGTTAAATTAGGCAAAGATATTTACATGACCACACTAAAGAACCCACAAAGTCCTGATTCTCCAGCAAGTACTCTTTCTAAAAAACATTTCTCTTTGCAATCTATCCTCTAACCTGTCTAATGAAGTATTTATGCACGACTTGTTCTAGCTTCCATCAACTAACTCAGTTTTATGGCAAAAGCAACACAAGAGATAAATAGTTTAAACACACATAAATATTAATTATTCAATTTTAACTTGTTGTAATTTCTGGCCAAAGATTTTCTGCTTAAGAGGAGCTATTTAGATGAGAAAAAAATTATATATATAAATTATATAAGGATATATATATTCGTCTGTAAAAAAGTTTATTTAATTCCAACTACAGTTTTAAATATTTCATTCACTGCATTCTTTTTTTTTGAGTTTTAGAATTTTATTTTACTTATTTTTTTATACAGCAGGCTCTTATTAGTCATCAATTTTATACACATCAGTGAATACATGTCAATCCCAATTGCCCAATTCATCACAGCACCAGCCCCCAACCAACCAACCCCCCGCCCCACGGCTTTCCCTGCTTTGTGTCCATATGTTTGTTCTCTACATCTGTGTCTCAATTTCTGCCCTGCAAACCAGTTCATCTGTACCATTATTCTAGGTTCCACGTACATATATTACTATACGATATTTGTTTTTCTCTTTCTGACACACTTCACTCCGTATGACAGTCTCTAGATCCATCCACGTCTCAACCAATGACCCAATTTCGTTCCTTTTTATGGCTGAGTAATATTCCATTGTATATAGGTACCACAACTTCTTTATCCATTTGTCTGTCGATGGGCATTTAGGTTGCTTCCATCACCTGGCTATTGTAAATAGTGCCGCAATGAATATTGGGGTGCATGTGTCTTTTTGAATTATGGTTTTCTCTGCGTATATGGCCAGTAGTGAGATTGCTGGATCATATGCTAATTCTACTTTTAGTTTTGTAAGGCACCTCCATACTGTTCTCCATAGTGGCTGTATCTATTTACATTCCCACCAACAGTGCAAGAGGGTTCCCATTTCTCCACACCCTCTCCAGCATTTGTTGTTTGTAGATTTTCTGATGATGCCCATTCTAACTGGTGTGAGGTGATACCTCATTGTAGTTTTGATTTGCATTTCTCTAATAATTAGTGATGTTGAGCAGATTTTCATGTGCTTCTTGGCCATCTGTATGTCTTCTTTGGAGAATACACATCAGTGAATACATGTCAATCCCAATTGCCCAACCCAATTCATCACCAGCCCCCAACCAACCAACCCCCCGCCCCACGGCTTTCCCTGCTTTGTGTCCATATGTTTGTTCTCTACATCTGTGTCTCAATTTCTGCCCTGCAAACCAGTTCATCTGTACCATTATTCTAGGTTCCACGTACATATATTACTATACGATATTTGTTTTTCTCTTTCTGACACACTTCACTCCGTATGACAGTCTCTAGATCCATCCACGTCTCAACCAATGACCCAATTTCGTTCCTTTTTATGGCTGAGTAATATTCCATTGTATATAGGTACCACAACTTCTTTATCCATTTGTCTGTCGATGGGCATTTAGGTTGCTTCCATCACCTGGCTATTGTAAATAGTGCCGCAATGAATATTGGGGTGCATGTGTCTTTTTGAATTATGGTTTTCTCTGCGTATATGGCCAGTAGTGAGATTGCTGGATCATATGCTAATTCTACTTTTAGTTTTGTAAGGCACCTCCATACTGTTCTCCATAGTGGCTGTATCTATTTACATTCCCACCAACAGTGCAAGAGGGTCCCCTTTTCTCCACATCCTCTCCAGCATTTGTTGTTTGTAGATTTTCTGATGATGCCCATTCTAACTGGTGTGAGGTGATACCTCATTGTAGTTTTGATTTGCATTTCTCTAATAGTTAGTGATGTTGAGCACCTTTTCATGTGCTTCTTGGCCATCAGTATGCCTTCTTTGGAGAAATGTCTATTTAGGTCTTCTGCCCATTTTTGGATTGGGATGTTTGCTTTTTAATATTGAGCTGCAGGAGTTGTTTACATATTTTGGAGATTAATCCATGGTCCGTTGATCCATTTGCAAATATTTTCTCCCATTCTGAGGGTTGTCTTTTTGTCTTGTTTATGGTTTCCTTTGCTGTGCAAAAGCTTTGAAGTTTCATTAGGTCCCACTTGTTTATTTTTGTTTTTATTTCCATTACTCTAGGAGGTGTATCAAAAAAGATCTTGCTGTGATTTATGTCAAAGAGTGTTCTTCCTATGTTTTCCTCTAAGAGTTTTATAGTGTCTGGTCTTACATTTAGGTCTCTAATCCATTTTGAGTTTATTTTTGTGTATGGAGTTAGGGAGTGTTCTAATTTCATTCTTTTACATGTAGCTGTCCAGTTTTCCCAGCACCACTTATTGAAGAGGCTGTCTTTTCTCCATTGTATATCGTTGCCTCCTTTGTCATAGATTAGTTGACCACAGGTGTGTGGGTTTATCTCCGGGCTTTCTATCTTGTTCCATTGATCTATGTTTCTGTTTTTTGCCAGTACCATATTGTCTTGATTACTGTAGCTTTGTAGTGTAGTCTGAAGTCAGAGAGTCTGATTCCTCCTGCTCTGTTTTTTTCCTTCAAGACTGCTTTGGCTATTCAGGGTCTTTTGTGTCTCTGTACGAATTTTAAGATTTTTTGTTCTAGTTCTGTAAAAAATGCCATTGGTAATTTGATAGGGATTGCATTGAATCCGTAGATTGCTTTGGGTAGTAGAGTCATTTTCACAATATTGCTTCTTTCAATTCAAGAACATGGTATATCTCTCCATCTCTTGGTATCATCTTTAATTTCTTTCATCAGTGTCTTATAGTTTTCTGCATACAGGTCTTTTGTCTCCCAAAGTAGGTTTATTCCTAGGTATTTTATTCATTTTGTTGCAATGGTAAATGGGAGTGTTTCCTTAATTTCTCTTTCAGATTTTTCATCATTAGTGTATAGGAATGCAAGAGATTTCTGTGCATTAATTTTGTATGCTGCAACTTTACCAAATTCATTGATTAGCTCTAGTAGTTTTCTGGTGGCATCTTTAGGATTCTCTATGCATAGTATCATGTCATCTGCAAACAGTCATTCACTGTATTCTTTTGCTAAGAAGTCACTTGATTTTCTGATTGTTATTATAGGCATATAGTAGAAAAAGTGAAAATACAAAGAAAAAATTAAAATTATTATTCAAAACCACAGATAAATTCCATTGATAGTTTAGCTTCTTTCCTTTCAGTCTTTTGTATGTTTTTTTAAACATAGTTGAGATTATATACTATATATAGCTTTGTGTTGCTTTATCACTTAAAAACTTTTAAATATTTAATTTGTTAAATAGTTGCATAAAATACATCAAATGGGCCTGCCACAAATTATACCTATATTTGAATACTAGGTAATGTCCAACTTTTTTTTATTATAAGCAGTATTGTTATGAACATCTTTTTGCAAAAATAACTGAGTTTTAGATTTTTCTCTAGGCTAGATTTCTTTTTTTTTTTTTTTTTTTTTTTTTCCCCAGCACCTTCAGGTCCTGCCCCACCATAGGTGGGCCAAAAGACACAATCTCATCTCCTCTGGTCATTTTTATGAACATTGTCCCACAAATTCCTTTTGAAAAAAGCATATGCTATCTGGACTACCCTATTTGAATGCAACTGATCTTTGGAAAAGTAGCTGTATGATCAAGCATACCTTAGCATAGATTGGTTTATCTTATCCTAGAGACTGGTAAACTTGGATGAGGAATCAGAAAAGACCTTGAGTATAGAGTGTGGGCAATAGCCCCTTTGGTGGTCTGTGAAGGTGAATGATGAGGTGTAGAATAAGATGGTGAGAGACCACTGTCTAGGCTAGATTCTTAAGACAGGATAAATTACTAAAAGTTCTATTACTGAGCCAAGGGAGTAAACATGTTCAAAATCTTGAAACACTCTACCAAACTGGTTTCCAGAATACATCCGAATTTCTATGTTAATAAAAATCACTGAAGTACTTCTGAAATACATTCATTGTCTCCTAACAAACCTGTTTTTCTTTTTTTTAAAAAAAAATCAAACTTATATTCATTGAGTAAAATGCAAACCTATTAGTTTAATTAAGAACTTTAAATTTAAGACTATTTTTTTCTCACTCTTCCTTTTCTTCCAGGTTTTAAAATCTTACAAGTGCAAAGAAATAAAGAATACATATGCAAAATGCATGAGTTTGTAATAGATTTTTTAATTTGCCAGGATGAATTTTCACATTTTCATCAAGATCATAGTAATGATGAACCATCTCTTTTATTTGTCTTATTTCTACTGCCCTTTCAAAGGGAAATTCACCTAGAATATCCTCCTTGGTGCTGAGTGACTCTGACAGTACAGACTACGTGAGTAGATGTGGATCCTGTTTATGACATTCTAACGCAGGCTGAAGCAAGTAGTCTATTGACATTAGGAAAGCAATAGGCAGAAAGGAAAGCTACAATTTTCTCTCTATATTCACCTTGCAGAATCTTAGGAATGTGTTCAGATGCTGTTCTCTAAAGTTCTTGAAGTATCCTGATTTACTACCTCTTTAAGAAATGATAGGAAAATCTGTTCAATCCATTTCCCATGGTTTTGCCAAATCTAGGGCAAATTGCTATCCTAATATTCAGTGCTGTGCCCAATCCGTGGGGCGGTAGCCATGACTCATGGTGAGATATTAAGCAACACTCATGAGGTAGAGATCAGGAGGTGTATGGCTGGCCCCCCTCTGCTAGTAACTGTGAGAACTGAGCCACTCCCAGAATCTCAGGGTCTTAGTTTTCACATCTGTAAAATAAAAGAGTCTGAGCTAAAGGAGACAAACACCCTTTTGTGTGCTGGTGTTCTAACATCCCATGATTTTAATGAGTACTAATAAAGCATTGTTTTTTTAATGCTAGTTAAGTATCCCTCCGATTTTTCTATATCCCAGTTTCCCTTATCAATAAAATTTCAATAATGGTATTCTACCAACTTCAGGAATGACATGATGTAGACTATTTAATTCATTAATTCATTCCACAAACATACATTTCTTGGCACTCTTCTTGTCCTGGACTTGAAGCAATGAACTAAAAGGAGGTCCCTGCTTCCATAGAGCTAATATTCTGAATTGTAAACACGTGAACAAATAGACAAACAAAATTATTTCAGGCAGACAGAGTAATGGAGTAGTGACTAGGTGAGGGCAAAGCATGCTACTTTCAGTAGGGTGGTCGGCAAAGTTCTTCCTTCAGAGGACAGTTGAACTGTGACCTAAATGATGCCAAGAGCCGGCATGTCCAAGAGCCGGCATGATGCCAAGAGCCAGTTAGAGGGAACAGCTAGCTCAAAGGCCCCCAGCAGGAA
>NW_006780143.1:2045855-2050651 GCF_000442215.2 Lipotes vexillifer
AGTTTGGCTAGCTCAAGAAACAGAGGGAAGGCCAGTGTGGTTGGAAGTCAATAAGCAGCAGAAGGAGAGACTAAGAGATGAGAACAGTAGGAGCCAGATCATGCAGACATGTGTAGATGATGATAAGGAGGTTTGCTTTTAATCTAAGAGCAATGACAGGCCATGAAGGTTCTAATCAGGGGACTGACATGGTCTGATTTATATCTTAAAAGATCACCCAGGGCTCCCCTGGTGGCGCAGTGGTTGGGAGTCTGCCTGCCGATGCAGGGGACGCGGGTTCATGTCCCGGTCCGGGAGGATCCCACATTGCCGCGGAGCGGCTGGGCCCGTGAGCCATGGCCGCTGAGCCTGCACGTCCGGAGTCCGTGCTCCGCAGCGGAAGAGGCCACAGCGGTGGGAGGCCCGCGTAGCACAAAAAAAAAAAAAAAAAAAGATCACCCTGACTGGTGTATAATGGATTGCATATTTTATTGCCAGCCATATTGGAAAGGACTCCTGTTCTCTTACAGCAATATTGATAGTACTTCTTTTGGTGAAAAGCAGCAAAATATGCTGGATAAAATATTTGTAAATGTTTAAGTGCACACACGATTTAGAAAGAAAGAAAGAGTAATGCTCAGACACGAAAATCAATGAGAAAGTACAAATCCAGAGAGCTAGGTGTACTCCTGAAGCCAGCCGCTAGCCTGGTAGTATCAGCCCACCTTGATGACCTAAAATGAAACCCACTGCAGACAAGCCAACTGCACCAGTCTGGAGCAGAATTAACACATTTGTGTGATCTCACAACCCCAAGAGCTGTGAGATCCACAAAGTACCATTTCTTCTTCCTACTTCTCCTCATCTGCCCACAGAATGGAGAGATGGTTCTCAACCTTCACAAGCATGAAAGCTGCTTTTTAACAACAAAAATCTTCTTTCATTCCCCTTCACACACACACACACACACACACACACACACACACACACACAAGAAGTTGTATTTTCACTTATTTAATCCACTATCATTTCCTAGGGAACTCAAGAATGGATAGACCCCAGGGAATAATTCTGTGCCCAAGGAGTAGTTCAGCTTCCATACAGGGAACAAGTGGGACGGAGGAAAGAAGACCAAAAGCCATCAAGGTGCCAGATCACACAGTAAAAACTCACCGTGACTCAAGACCTCCAAAGAACTGTCCTCTGGACCCAGTGTTCCCTCCTTAGTTGTTTTCCATCAATTTTGGAGTAATCACAATCAGTCATGAGATTAATAACTGCCTTTCAAATTAAGTGGGCAGTTCCCAGACCACTGCCCACCTATTTTGCTGAGTGAGGTACCCAAGTACCTACAAAGTACATAGTACACCCTGAAGTGTTTGTTAATTTGACTTGTCTCAATAAAACCTCAGAAGTCTTGGTATTGTCTCCTGGCCATCAGGACCAATAGGAAAAACATAGGTGTGGGACAGACTGGTTCAAACAGTCTCCCCTTCTGCCAAAAAATCATTTTCAATTAGCAAACAAGACCTGGGTAGCAAAACTGCAACAATTCTTATCATTCTTTCCTCCTTTTTCAGTGTTTCTCCTCCCAACTTCTCATCTGATGCCCCACACACAGAAGAAAAGCCAGGCAGAATATTAAGAAATATGTATGTGCTTCCTTCATTGTAATACTAAATAAAATATACCCCTTGAGGCAGTAAATCTACCTCTGGAATTCTAATTTCTTAAAAAAAGAACTTAAATATGGAAATGTTTTCTACACTGAAGTATTCCACACAGCATTAGTATTAGTAGCAAGAAAATTAGAAACAGCCTAAGTGACCTATTACACATTCCTTGATGAAATAGTTACATATACAGTAGAGATGAAAATTCTCATGAGACAATGTTAAGTTCAATTGCTCAAAATTCAATTTCCAATTGAAGTTCATGGAACTTTAGGGTATTTGTTCTTTTTTTTTTTTTTTTTTTTTGCAGCTTGTCTTTATTTTACCAAAAAAAGAAAAAGAGAGAGAGAGAGAAGCTTTAAGGAACTTGTATTACTTTTATAACTGAATATACATTTTAAAGACAAAAAATATATATGAAATAGACAATGTTGATCTCAGCCTCACCACCCTAACATTAGATCAGGAATGGAAAGAAATCCCATACACAAATGTTCTCTGAAAACAGAATCTCTAATTCTATTTTGCTAAGATTCAAATTTAGAAACCATTAGAAGGAATGTTCCAAGTTGTATTAATTGCAATGTAGGTATGAAAGGGTATCTTCAAGGGAACACTTCCCCAGAACTACACAGAAATTAATAAACTAAAACCTAATACTACAAAGTAAGCTTAAAATCAAATAGGTATTAGGGTATAAAGAGGAGCACAAATAGGTATTAGGGTATAAAGAGGAGCAAATAGGTATTAGGGTATAAAGAGGAGCACATCATAACAGGAAAAAGTTGAGTTCATTAAGATAAACAGCCATGATAAATACTAGTGGTAGCACCGAGTAAAAAGCACATTGCTATTTTTCTCATATGCAGGCAATAGCCCAATACACTGTGACTCAGCCACAGAATGCATCTGATTTCACATGCTAGAAAAATTAACCTTAATTAAGCTGAGGGACCCCCTGCATGGGTGTTTTATGTCAACTGAATACACCTAAGGAAAATTAAAACTTAAGAACTGAAATAAAACTGATGTAATTTATGTCACTATTACTAATTAAAACGTTGAGGCTTTCCCAGTTATAATGAATAAAATTAGCACTCACAGATCTCACATCTAAGGAAAACCAAACTGAGACCACACATGTTCCTCAAGGTAGCAAACAGTTTTTCTTTTTCTTTCTTCCTGTTTGCAGCATTCAGCAGTAGGGCAGATTTAGAAATCAGAGTCATGCCACTTTAAACTGTTGACATTTACTATCTAAGGCAGAGCTAAAGGATTTCAATTCCAGCCAAAGTCCAAGGATGCAAATACCAATCGAATGACTTACTAGGGTTAGGAGAAGGCAAGCGAACTCCTTCTGAAATTTATAAATATGGTAACTAAACAAAAGCTTCAAATGATGAAAATTATGTTTCCTCAAATCATTCAGTCCAGCATAGCTTGAAGGATCTTGATGTCTCTTTTTGTAAATAAGAAGTATCTGAATCCTATAGCTTTTTGACGGTTCTTTCTTCATCTTTTACACGCTGAAGTTAAAGTGGTTTTCAAGTAAATTTTTAGGGTTTGCAAAAATATACAGGCCTGTACGTTATGTATTATCCCGTTTTAAAAAAGTTTAATGCCCCCTACAGACAAAAATGTCCATGAACAGACTGCCAACCAGTTGGAGTATGGGCCTAGGTGGTAAGCCACTCAAATAAGCCTCCTAAATAGGTTACAGAGTCATTCCTGGGTATTGTAAGGGAGGATTTCAAACAGCACCATCTGTTAGAACTACTACCCTGAAAAAGTTACACTGGTTGGTTATCACGTAAAGCACCATGGAGTTCACTCCATCTGTGTTGGAACAACTTGGCGAAAATCCATGGTCACATCCTGGCTCTAGCATTGTAAACCATGGCTTCAATTCAAGCCCATTCAGTCAGAGTCCTGAGATACCAGATATCTGGAGGGGCAATGATGTGTCTTCTCACAGATGGTTTCTGGAGCCCTCATAGTGGATGCATCTTCAGGTCCTCCTTGTCAGGCCCTTTCCTTCTAGGACCCCAGCTTCCACTTATATCCTGTCCCATCTCTCCAGGCCAGGAGTACTCTACTCATGCCTCCCAATCAGAGAGCAACACCACCCACCCCCACCTCACCCCTATGCACTGGCTATCTCCTGAGCCACCCCTGGCAAAGGGTACAAGCATAGATGCTTACCGGCACCCAGTTGCTCACATAAATGGGTGAAAAGTGGGCCAGACTTAAGAGATCAGAACTGTGTGCATGGATGGGAGACAGCAGATGTCGGCCCCATCTAAAGAGGGCTGTCACCCCTCAGCCCCAGGAGGTTTTCAATGTACTGAAACACAGGATGGGTGTTGCCAAGTGGCCTAATTCTTCAAATATATATGAAATAAACTAATTTTCAAATGCTGGCCTTTTTCTTCCTTTAAGTGTTCGGGACAACCAAAACATCATAGCTTAGGCTTTTTGGAATCTTTATTCAGGTTTGGAATTCTATGGTTCTAAAAACACATTGATACACTTACCCATGATTGTAACCTCAAAAATCTTCCTACTCTGTTTCCTCTTAGAAACTTTCCAGAGCTTCAGCCAGTGCAGGCGTCTGAGGGCATTAATCAGACAAGCTTCACAGGCAGGGTGCCAAAGAATTCCCGCTTACACCTGCTATTTTTTCAATCAGTTCAACTCTACAACAGGCAGATAAAAGGGTCTAAGGTGCCACTGCCAATCCCACACGGCTGTGTGTGTGCTCAACCATTCTTGGCAGTCTTCTCTAGAAACTGCCTCAGCTTCTTGGATGACTCAGAAGTAAAGGTAAGAAACTCCATTTGTGGTAGTAGAGAAAAGGGCCTTTCTTGAAGCCAAGAGGCCACAGTCAGCAACATCATAGTGTCTAAGCTCTGCCTGGCTCAGCCTCTGTGACAGAGGTCATGAGTTGCCTTCCAAACACCCACTTTCTCCTTCCTCCTTAGTAAGAAAACACCAGCAATAGCTAGGCATATTGCTGCTTGACACACAGACTAAATTTCCCAGCCTCCCTTGCAGCCAAGTAAGGTCATGTGACTAAATTCTGGCCAATGAGATGTGAGAGGAAGTACTATATGGGCCTCTTGGAAGGAAAGTTCTGCCATTCCT
>NW_006780143.1:2050766-2086274 GCF_000442215.2 Lipotes vexillifer
TTCCTGCTGGGTGGAAAGTGGAGGTGATATATAGAACTCCAGCAGCTCCCTTGGATCTTGCGTTGACTTTGAGAATGGAAGCCATGTGTTTAGAAAATGGATAACAGAAATAGAAGGAAATTGGGCTCATGGTGACGTGTTAGAATTGCCATGCCAGCCCCAGACTGCCTACTTCCAGACTTCTTTTAACGTGAGAGAGCAAATCTTTGTGCATTTAAACCACTGTTTGAAAGGACTCTGCATTATTTGTAGCTGAATGTAATTCTTCAGCAGTATAGTCTCTCCCCTTCCCTCGGCCATCACTGCTCCATCTAATCCTTTGATCCCTTTTAAACTTCTATTCTGTTGTGAACTAAATTCTCTTATATGCTCAAAATTTTTCTATCACTCTCCCACCATAATCAATACATGCCATTTTTCCTGATGATAAAAATTCTCTCCCAAGGCAAGGTAGCGAACTTCCTCTTTTGCCTGTCTTTTCAGCTTAGCAAGGATCACAGTTACTTAACAGATGGCATTTCTGTCCTCTCTCTGGAGGCTAACTGGAATGTACAGTTCCTCAGGTATGAAAATGATGCTGCTGACCCTTTATCCATAAAGCATCTTGAGAAAGTATTTTTGCCACCTTTCTACCTCCCTCTTTCTCTTTCTTCTCAAAGATGGGCCATATGAATGGGCAGGGCAAAAGAGCGAAGGCTGAGGCCAAAAAAGAGAGTAAAACTAAATGGCTCACCTGGCAACAGGACCCATTGCTTTCGCCTCTTATTAGCATTATGCCTTAACCCGTAGAAATAAGCAGCCTTAGACATCTGCTAGAATATAGGTATCTTCAATCTCTAGTTTGAATGACAGGACCCTGGAGGCAAAACATTTCCTGTGGAGATTCTGTACTTTTCCCTGCTCTTGCTTTTCTAGCTCAAACAATTCAATTTTGTTGGGCTTCAAAGTAGGGTTCAAGGGACATTTTATAAGTCAAGTCAATGGCCCTGGGGATATTAACAGTGTGACTCATCAATTACAGGAAAAATATGAGGTATGTATAAACATTCTGAAATGGGTTTGAAAAAGACCCAGTTATGTTTGTGACTATTTCTAGTGGTACTTCCACAATTTTTCATGAAATCACATAATGGCTAATGAGTTGATCCTGGAAAATTTTGGAGGAAGTATTGGGTCGGCCAAAAAGTTTGTTGGTGTTTTTCCCGTACCAGCTTACGGAAAAACCCATACGAACTTTTGGGCCAACCCAATACATAGCCCAATAGGATACTGGTCATGGTAAAGTTCAAGAGAACAGAATCTCCCCAGCTATTTTAAGAAGAAAAACATGTTATACAGATAATTAAGTGACTTATCACCGGAGAAGGCTGAAGAAATACTTCTAAGCTGAGCCTTCAGAAATAATTCCCAAGCCACATCACAGAACTGGGCCACCAGGAGAACCATTACCTCTTCTGTGATTAGCTTCCTGCCACCTTGGGACGCCATCAGTTCCATAACCACAGTGCTGCACCACAATTAGGAAGCAAACACTAACAGGAAGAAAGCTGGATCATGAAATGGCTAGAATCCAGGGGCCACTCAATTGGGAAGCTGCTGACTCAGCTGCTACTGCTATCTGCTTCCAAATCATACAGTACCTGCTATGTCCTTCATCAGCACAACTGATACTCCACACCTTGCCTCTTAACACTCATGTAGCTAGTGACTGGGCCCTGGGACTTGGGCCGACGCTGAAAGCAAAGCAACGAAACATCCCCATGGTCATTCACCACCTTATCTCCAAGGAAGTCTGAGAGACTTTTTTGTAACTTTCCACCTTTTACCAGATGAATAATAGGGGCTTGGAATGGATGTTAAGAGACAATCCACCATTCTACCACAGAATAAATTTACTTTTAACATGTCATATTACTAAGTACATATCAAATACCTGATATGCACACAATGCTATACGTATAGCCCAGGCAATCAACAGCATTTGCTGAGAAAGTCATCAGGCCAGGGTCTTCAGTTTTTATCAACTTCGATTTTCATCAATATATAGTATCTAAACTATCCCATTTTATATACCACCATTTACCAAACCATAGATTAACAGCCACTGCATGAATGCTTATGAATGAGAACGATGATCACGGTAAGTGTTCTGGAAAGCACTATAAAAATATATATACTTTCCTAAGAAGCTTAATATCTAATAAGAGAATATAGCACTAACATGAATACCTATGAATGAAGTGACAGGTATATAAAAAATGTTCTAAACCAGCCCTGAACTTTAGTCATAATTACTTTAGATTTAAATAGTCCCTAAGGAAAATGGGGTAAAGTAGGTTTGCCTGAACTAGCACCCCCATTTACCTATTTAAGAAACACCATTTAAGTAGCATTGACCACTTTTCTTACAAAGTAGCAAACTCAGAGCAAAGGGAACAGAAGTTCATGCAGGGATCAGTGTACTGCAGAAAACAGCAAGGCACACTATTAAGTACTGTGAATTGGTTTTCAGACCATTGCTAAGATGTCTTTGAAAAGAACGGTCTGAGACATTCATTTCACTCTGTTGGACACAAATAAATATGCCTGGTATTAAATCCATCCTTTTACAATCACTGGGAAAAACAATAGTTTGGCCACTGATGAAGCTGCCCTTTGGGCAGAATCCACTCTCCTATGTAACTTACTTTTGCAATAAATCATGCAAAAAAGACAGCACTGGTGATAAGGGCTGTACACTGTGATTACTAATCCCATAGCCAACTCTCATTAACACAGAATCCAATTATGGAAATGCCATATGATATAACAGGCAAAATTCACACATTTCCTGGAGGCGATTTCTTTGTTATTGTTTATTTTTGGTTTTATTTTTACCACAACTGAAAAACACATTAGCAACAAATTACAATGCCACAACTGTAGTTTGAAAATACTGTAAAAAATAAAAATAAGCCCCAGGGACTATAGTCAGGAGACAAAATCCAAGGACATCTACTGTGGGCCTCCCTGCACCTTTCAAATGTATCTCATTGCACATTAGACTCATACTATGGTATTCGTGAGCAAATCCTTACATTACCAGCAAGGATGTCTGGCTGCACAGCTGGACTAGCTAGACGGTGACAATCCACTCTCCCCAGAGCCTCCTGGAAGAGCGCCATGTGCCCCTAGAAGCCGAAAAAGCATTAGTACCTTGACTCCTTGGAATTCCTGTTGGTGCCTCAGCAGTTTGAACCAGTGCAGAGACCGAGAATTATCCCAGACCGGGAAACACCTTCTAACCCACTACATCCCCTCCCTTATATCCCTACCTCTAGCCTGGTTCTCGATTCAGAGGAATTTGAAAATAAAGTCTGTCTTCGTATCCCCACCTTCCCCCAACTCATCGGTACTGAGAGGCCTCAGGAGGTCCTGGGAATGCCCCCAAGAGGTAGAGAAACCCCAGGGTGCCCCTAATTAACTTGTCAGCAGACCTAAGAGCCGCACGTCAGACTCAAAGATCTAGAGCTGCCCTTTTATCGATCCCCAAGATCTTGACCATCGCATTCCCATTAATATTAGCAGTGTTCTCACCAAAGGAATTATTGGTTCTCTCTGGCTCTGCTTATTGAACAGACCAAGTAATTGCCCTGAACATTTTATTATCAAGATGAACATTTAGCCTTGTACCTAGCAAAGACGGTCGGTGCTTTTTTTCACTTGCTATTTTCCTTACACCTTGTATATTTATATGGACTCTGCCTTCAGCTGCAGTTCTTATTTTCATATAATTTATAAATTTTGAGAAATCCAAATTGTGATATTATATTTGTATATTCATATTTGAACAATAACTTTCCTGAACATTTTATTTTACTCTGGGTATTCCAATATCCACCTATGATTTAGAAATGTCCCCTTGAAGCCATTTGCAATGGCTTCTAACTTCTACTTTCCTTTTGAGAAATTGTTAGTTTTCCCCCTTCTTTCCCCCACTTTAATCTCCCATCACTTACTATAGGAATATTATTGAATAAAAGAATGAATAATGATGAGGAACTGTATAAATGACATCGATGTTGTTGATACCTCACACTAAATTTGTTTGATTTTGCATTCACTAGACTTGTTTGATTAAAAGTGTACATCACCGGGGACTCTGTGGCTTGGAAAGACAAGAAACGAGGAAACTGGCATGATTCCAGGCATGCTGGTGGTACCTCTGTGAACTCTATTACACTACTATTCATCTAGCTCGAAGCTATGAAACTGACCACTCACATCCATCAACACAGCAACAGGCACCCGTGTCAGAAACTCACTGGTCATGTTGTTATAGGTCAGGGGAAAAACTGAGTTAGATTAAGAAAAATGAGTTAGATAAAGAAAAGCAACTAGAACAGCAACTAGAGTAGAAAGGAGCAAGCAAAGAAAGGAGTTTCAGTCCCAGTGGAAAACAGGCAGAAAGGGCAAGGACAGGGCACCAGACCCAGGTGTGCTTAGTCAGTACAAGAAAAGAATAGTTGAAATCAGAAGCAGGAGAATTGTCCCATGGGTTAGATAAGGTCCCAAGAATGCACTTCCCACAGGGCCTGCTCCACAGACCACAGTTTACATCGGTAAGGCTCTTCCCGTATAACTCTGCTACTAAATATTTTTTTTAACTTCATTATATTTATGAATGCAGAATCAAGCTGTGCAGTGAATTCATTTTTAAACTGCCTGGCTTATTTTTCTGAGTTGTCTTTGTTAAAAAAATTCACTATTGCTCTTTAAACACCTATAATGAATAATCCATGCCATGACTTCTTTTCATATTCACTAATCTTTATATTCAATTTCCGATTAACTGCAATTTCAATTCATTTAAAAACATCATCCTGGAACTAAAGCTTGATTCTTATTTTTTATGCCAAAGCAATTATATTTCAAAGAGTAAAATTTTATGTGCCTTTCCACTTGGAATTTTTACCAGATTCCTGTCTTTTGACTACTGCCACCTCTCAACAGAGTTGAGATGAGAACAGAACATTTGAAAAACTCAAGCACTGAGAATTGAGAGCTTTGAATGTTCACTTATGTGAAGTTGGATGCATGGTACATATAGAAATATTTTTTACATCTCCTTAGTAAAAACATCAGTAGTGACAGTAACAATATAAGTAATATTAACAATATCTTTTTCTTCAACTTGTGTTCCTGACCCACCCTTGTATACTGAACTCAGGGGGCCAACCACACACATTTCACATCTCCGTTTACCACTTATACTGAGTCCTATGATCCTGCCATTACTAATAACAGCAGTATGCTAAGAGATAAATGTGTATTAACCCATTTAATCCTCACAATAACCCCATGAAACCCCATGAAAGTAATATTTTTATTACTTTCTTCATTTTAGAGATCAAACAACTAGGGCACCAAGGCTTTAGTAATTTCCTGGCTAGTATGTAGAACAGGGATCTGAACCCAGGCAGTCTGCCAATAGAGCCTACACATCTAACCACTCTGCTATGTTGCGGTGGCCCTTTGTCTGCTTCCCAATAACTGATATGGTCATAGTGGGAGGATTCAGGAATGACTGGCCCTATACCCATAGAGAAGATGGATTATACACAAAGGTAGGAGAGGTTCCCACACTGCTGACTCCCAGAGAATAAGAGACATAATCAAGCAAAACATAGATTCCTGGCTGGTTTTTTCCTCATCCTTTTGCCTTTTGCTTGTCCAGTTATCCTTTTGATCACTGCATTTGGCTTTTGGTTCTCTTAGCCTGGGTAACTGGCAGAGGCAATGATAAATGATCATGTTTTGGCTGACTGCATCAGAAACATTATGGTATATTATGTGGAGCCAAGAAAATATCTTATTCTTTTAGAGTACCTTGGTGGTACCAAGCATTGCTGCTGGCACAGCGCATTCAGTAGACACTGTACATGATAGCCATCCATCTCCTCCAACCCACATCACCATGGTGACACAGACCTGCCATTCCAGGGCCTGAGCCTTCCAGACCAGCCTCGAATTTACCCAAGCAAAATGCCGGAGCCCCTTGGTAGCTCAACATAGAATTCATTTTGTACATTATTTAATATAAGGTTTCATTCAAGTTCAGTTTGGCAATATTACATGAAAGAAACCCAAGCAAAATGCCGGAGCCCCTTGGTAGCTAAACGCAGAGTTAATTTTGTACATTATTTAATATAAGGTTTCATTCAAGTTCAGTTTGGCAATATTACATGAAAGAACTATCTATATTTTTGTCCTGAATACAAGCAATCAAGAAATAAAGTCGAATCACTGGCAAACAAGGTGTGATATTTAGGTCATCTCCCCGCTGCAGAAGAGTAAACAGAAATAGGCCTTTATTCTCTTTCTATTGGGAATCTTGGGTCTGTCTTCATTCATTCAGTCAATCAGAAGACATCAATTGGGCACACACTATGTGAGGATTACAAAAGTGAAGATATAAACTCTGTCTTCAGGTGGCTTCCATGCTAAGTGTTAAAATAAGGACATATGTAGTCTTCCATTAAGGAAGTCTGAATTACAAAATGTATGCAAGGAATAATATGGTTCCATACTAAGATTTTGGAGAACGTAGCCTGAACAGAATATCGTAATAAAAACAGGACATCTTGGGAAAAACAAAAGAATTACCAAGGGTGGATCTCATAAGAAAGTAATAGCTGATTTCCCCCCACAAAGATTTAGATAAAACAAATAAAAGCCTGGAACTTCCTATTTCTATTCCATTCTTAGGGCAATAAAAAAGAAAATTACCTGTTCCCTAAAGACTTTTTAAAATATTAGCTCAGAACCTTTTGGCAAGGACAACTCTTTTAGTAAAACACATCTAATAATGCATCTTCTGGCCTGTATAAAAAGTCAGCTTACATTTCCCAAAGCTGTTCTTGTGCTCATTATGTATACACTAACATTATAGAATCATTTGGTAAACAATCACACTCACACACACACACAACACACACACACCTCCCACGTTTCTAGTCACATAGTTTTCTTACCTAACAACATATGCTCCTTCCTCATATTCAACCTCTCCACTTTTGTAAATACCTTTTGATAATTTGAGGGCAGTGGGTGAATGGAATGTTCCTGTAGGGGCAAAAGTGGGTGTGGTTTATCGCTATGGGACAAGGTCTCCCCCAGCTGTAGTTCCTATCTGTGACCCAGTGAGAACAGAATCAAAGGAGCAGGTGTGATTGCTTACATGAAAATCAGGCAAAGCAGACTTGGCTTTTTGAAGCCACATACCAACAATGTGCTCTTATACCTTTTTGTCTCAGACAAAGCAGTAACACATTGGCCAGAAGCCCCAAATTCAGATCCATGTAGACAGAAACCTCACCCAGTCTTATTTGACAGCATTAATCTGAGGAAACCACAAAGAGAGAATTTTCACACTCAACTGAAATGCAGCTGGTTTTGGAAACAGCTAAGGGAGAGTACAAAACCTTTCAAGAAGTAACCCACAATCGTCATGCAGAAGATCTGCCTTTCAACACACAATGGCACAAAACAAACTCGTCACCAAGTACACAACTGCTATTTACTAAGGGGAAAATATGTGAGGAATTGTGATCAGCAGAAGGGAATCCCTGTGGCTGTGGGAAGACACAACTGAGGGACCAACCTCAGTGACCAAAAGGCCAGAGAGTAGAAGATAAATTTAAGCTTAATTGGACATAAGCCCTTAAATTCTAAGTGCGTCCATCCATATCTAACATTGTACCTGGCTCTCCAGGAGCCATCTCCTAGGGACAGTGCTGAGTCATCAAGTCTTCTCCCAGGAGCTACTGCACGTGTAGTTGGCATCTGTGCTCTTATTATCATCAGGACTGAATCCTATTTCAGCATCCCATCTCAACAGGCCGCAGGTGGATAATGAATGGAGAATTTCAGGAGGCAGTCCTGACCCCATGACTAATAGTCAAGTGAGCACTATTTAATTGAATTACCAGTTGATAAAAATTACTTTAGGAAATGAACTACAAACTCCAAGTCAAGTTGTAACATCATTATCAACATCACTACCTCCAGTACTAGGTACCTTGAAAACAGGGTCTTGAATGCCCACCATGATCCTACAAGGTAGGTAAGCCTCACAAGAACCTTCCTTGCCTGCACTGAGCTGTAACCATTTCTGGGGTTGGCTGAGTGAGTGATGACTGAGTGAGTGATAATTCAGCAAAGCCATCCAATGGAGTATTTAGCATAGTGATCAAGCACATAGTAGGCATTCCATAAATATTGGCTGAATTCAAGAATTAATGCATTAACCATAAAATGATAATCAGTTACCTGATAATTATCTGTGAAAATTAATCGATCATGTAAAATACATTAAGGAGAGAAATCATGATTTAATAAATCAATGGTAATTCTAATCAAGAGGCATTGTAAGGACAACCACTCTCAAACACCCAAATAGGCTTTCAGCTATAGACAATCAAATAATATCCTTTCTTTCCTTCTGCACTTTCTCTATATAAGTCTAGCTCCTGGCACCTGTCAGCCAGGGCTCCTAAACACTTCTGGTTTGGTGCTGCCCCATTCAGATCGATTCTTGCTCAAATAAACTCTTAAATCTTTTTTAAAAATGGTAATTCTGAATGAAGAAAATGAGACATTCTCTGATAACCAGCCTACCCTTTCTATTCTAATAAATCAATCTGTGCCAAAAACAAGGAGACAAATAATAAATGAATATCCTTAGTTCTGTTCATGACTATACTTTCTGTTCCCCTTGTGGTTGGGTGGAACCAGGCACCATGACTTCTAGTCAGTGAGTTTTTGAGTTGAGGTGCCTCGTGCCGTTTCTGTACAAGAGTATTTAACCCGTTAGAGCTCGACCTCTTGGAGCTCGCTTTCCCCTCAAGCATGGCTGTGAGAGCAACATCTGAGACGCTGGCAACTCCATCACTCATCCCTGAGTGACGACGATCGGCAGAGCGTCCAGCATACCCACAGTGGACACATAGCATGAGTAAGAAATAAATCTTTGTTGTTTAACCCACTGACACTGTTATAGCAGCACATCTCATCCCAGCCCAGCTGATAAAGTGAATAAAATTCCAGGATGCTGAAGCTTCCACAAAGTAACAGTGAGCCAGGACCACATCAAAGCTCAAACTCATAGTTTCTGACTTTGCTCACCTCTATCCCAGACCATCTTCAACCTTCCCCTATTACTACCCTTACTCTAATCTGTTTATTAATTCCACTAGAATTTAAAATTCTGCTCTCTGCAGAAGACTGTTATCAGGGCTGGGAACAGAGGGAAGAGAAGGCAATTTATGTCTCACAGAAAAGCAGTACATGTTCTAGATGAGATTACATTTAGAGCTCTACTCCACAGATGTGAAATAGACCAAAAAATTTTCCTGAGCCTCTCCTTCCCTGTGTTTGATCTGCTCCTAGGGACTGGTGTCGATAGAAATCTCTTAACCACAGAAACCCTTTTTGCTTTCTTTTGTTTCAGGTCTTGAAGAGAGATGACTGGTGGGTCAGATGAGTCATTGTCTGGGAACCTGAGAATTTTCAGCTGTACTTTCATATTTCATATTTTTCTGTCAAGAGGTAGCATTTAACAGAACTATATATTTTTCTGCCACATGGTAACGATAAGGATGATGACTGATGAGAGTTAAATCTCAATGGACTAGTCACATTAGTTAAAATTTCATCAGCTTCATGGAACATCTCCTGTCCAACATGTCTTAGGGGACAGATAAATATTACTTTATTTCTGTTTGATTTTAAAAGATTAAGTCTGTTGCCCTTGGTCCCTGATGTGCCATTCATAAACAAATAGATGGATCATCACAGACTTTCAGGGTAGTAGGAGGAAGATTCCTCTTAAAAATCTGACACTAGCTATGGGCTGTATCACTGCTTGCTTATCATCTTAAATATATGTTTCCCCCTTCTACTAACAGAAAAGCATTTATCAGCCATGCATACAGGCTCAAAGCAAAATTAAGCCCACTATGTTTATTTAATGCTCTGCAAAAAATCTCAGCAGCCTTCCTATTCTTGTCAGAATTATGAAGATAAAGCTTTGGTGTGCATGATTTACACAATGACATCCACTATAAGTTTATACTGAGGTCTGACTTTGAGGTATTATACACTTTCTTCTCTTCTGTTTTAAGGCAATGCTTGTGATTCACTGCTCAAATCATGTAGCTAATTTCACCATCCCCATATTTTCCCATTTCCTCACCACCCTCTGTCCCTGTTCTCCCCCAACCCGGACAAATAATAAAATGATATTCCAATCAAGAGTGAAAGAGTTGCAGGTAAAGCCCCTGAATGGGAGCAAACTGTAGTTCATCCGACGAATAATTCTGAGTGCAGACTTTTTACTAGATGCTGTTGTAGATTCTGAAAATAGAGCAGTAAAGTACAGTAGAGGAAGTCCTACTCTCATGATGCTTACGTATCAATGGAGAGACAGTAATAAATAGGATTAGTTCAAATAAGTGTTGTGAGGAAAATGAAATAGTGTTATAGGATAGAGTGATGATAGAGGTGAGCTCACCAAAGAAAAACTCTCCAGGAAGGTCAAATTTGAGTCAAAGTCCAGGTGGAAAGAAGCCAAAGATCTGAGGAAAGAAACATCTAGAAAGAAGGACAAGTAGGTTCAACAAGGAGCTTGAAGTGAGAAAGAGATTAGTCTATTTAAAGAAAAGAAAGCAAGCCTAATTGGATGGAGACAAGGTAGAAGAGGAACACAGAGGCCAGCTCAAGACGAGCCATGGAGTTCAAGGTAAAGCCCTTGGATTTTATTCCAAATCCAATGAAAAGCTACTGGAGGATTTTAGTAGAAAAGTGACACGAAGTGTAGATATGCAAATATCAGTCCAACCGTCTGACAAAATCAGTCAAACCTTTCAACTTTCATAATAGAATGCTAGTTCTGCCAGTTCTACAAAGAAAGCATGGGGATATTCCCCAAGTCATGAGGGGAGAACTCCTGAGCTCTCACTTTTCATTAGGACTCCAAGGCTCACACTCGCCAGTACCCAACAGACCCAGGAGGAATATGCGCCAGGCTTTTCAGAAAGGCCACCCTAACTGGGGTGTCCTGTTGAGCTACTTCCGAAATTCTTACTCTGCCAGTGTGATATGTTACCCAAGCCAGGATCTATCAGAAGACAATTGTCAGCTGCTGTGTGGATGGATGGACGGGAGGGGAAAAACAGAAGCTAGGGACATAGGGTGCTTTATCATCACTGGCCTACCATTACATGGGCCAGTGTGAAACTTCCTTAGAAGGCATTAGAAAAATAATCAGCTTGCTGTAAAATATTAATTTATTTGTATTAAAATACATCATAAAATATAAAACATTAAATATTACTGAATTTTGTAACATGTTTCATTCTGATACTGATAGTTGTCCATAAAACCTTAAAGGATCTTCTGCCATGGAATCAGTGAAATGTCATTTTTTTCTCAAGCAAAAAGGTAAAATTTATGAACAATGCATGTGCCAGTTCTGTGCGATGCCAGCTTGACTAAAATTTGCCTAAATTTGCTTTCAACTTGGCAGAGCGCCATGGGTGCTTAGACATTAAAACAGCTGGCATTCCTGTCAAGAAGTTCTGTATTTCTTTTTAGAAATGTAGATTAAAGTGGCTTACTTTAAAATCCCTACTCTCGAAACCAATATATACAGATCGGCTCCATTCCCAAGAAACAGAAACGTTTCGTTCCCATCCCTCTTTTTTTACTGTCAATCCTAAACTCCTTTGTAAGCCCATGGAGGACCCCTCTGAAAAATCTTGATAGACTTGCTTTAGATAATCAGGAAGCAGTGGGCTAATAATTATTTTTTTAAACGACCACCAATAATGTTTATTTTGTATGATCCAAGTAATGTAACCAGCCTATCCTCCAAAATGTAGAGGGATGATATGATAACTCTACTTTAAAACTCACTAAAAGTAGAAAAGTTTCCCATTCATCTACAAGATAATACTGGACACCCTTCTAAGGGCATACATACTACCCTTAGAGGCACAGGTTACAAACTGATACCCAAACACCTAATGTGACCAACCCATTTTCCCCATTTTAACACGCAGCAACAGAGGCACAACTCTCACAATGTTAGCACAGTGTTTTTTAAACATTTGAATTGGCTGTCGGTATTTAAAAATCAGCAGATTTTACAACTTGATTGCCAGTTCCTTTGGAAAAACTCAAAACATCTGAAGCCCCTGGAGGTGCATGCTTGCTTTTCTTCAAGACAACAATCCCCAGAGGGTAAGCAGTGGCCACTCCCCATAGACAGAGAAATACTTGATTTGCTAAGTCTCTACCATGTCCTATTATATTGTCATCCCTTCCTGCACCATTCACTTACAGCACCTGCCTGACTGGGGCAAACACTCTTTGGTAATGAAGAGACAGATCAGATGGATGGATGGAAAGATAGATGGATGGATGGATGGATAGACTGATGGATGGATGGATGGAATGCAATTAAGCCCCAAATTATGGAGTTTCCCTGAACAGTGAAATTTTATAGCAAGCACTCTTTAGTACCAAATACGCTGAGGTTCCAAGGCTTCCCGAAAACTAGACTTTTGAATTCCTCTGATTAACCAAACTGAGTAATAGACTTAAGTAGTTGAGACTATCTCAGAATCTGGCCACTTCTGGAACTCTAGACCCTACCATTTCTGCCTATTCTCCAAAACAGGAGACCTTAGGGGCAATCATGGCCATTTGCTAGCCCACATGGCACCTTTGTGGAAAATAGAAAAAGTTCCCCTTCCTCTGGGTTGACACAGACCCACATCACCTGGCTAGGCTTGGCAAGCAGAGTACGGCTGCCTTTTCACTGGCACTCATCTCCTGCACCCTGGCCCCATTTGTATAGTGATTAATCTGCACAGATATGTGCAGCAACACAGCTCCGGAAACAAACTTCACACAAACCACAAATGAAAACAACATGCATATGAAATTCAAACAGAAAGATGCACCTGACAAGCCAAGAGATTAAAGGGACATGAAGACTTGGGTGTTTTTTCATTGGTGCACTGGGTTTTTAATCTCTCAGATGAAACAGATCTTAGAACCTTTGGAAAAGGGAAATAAGTGAGCACCACACCAGGCCAAGAGAGGTGAAGACCAAACCACTCTACGTAATCTCTGAGATCATTCTGTCCTGAAGAACGGGTCTCCCACATGCGTAGATACACAGTCTATTCAGAAAGCCAACCTTTTTATTTGTTGGGGGTAAAAATGATTTACAAGAAGAATGTTTTTCACTTCTCTCTCTATTTTTCAAAGTATAGTTGATTTACAATGTTTCAGGTATATAGCAAAGTGATTCAGTTATTCTTATATACATACTTTTTCAGATTCTTGTCCATTATAGGTTATTAAAAGATAATGAGTATAGTTCCCTGTACTATACAGTGGTTCTTGCTGTTTATCTATTTTATGTATAATAGTGCGTATGTTAATTCCAAACTCCTAATTTATCCCTCCCTCTCCTTTCCCCTTCAGTAACCATAAGTTTGTTTTCTATGTCTGTGAGTCTATTTCTGTTTTGTAAATAAGTTCCTTTGTATCATTTTTTCAGATTCCACATGTAAGTGATACCAGATGATATTTGTCTTTCTCTTTCTGACTTACTTCACTTAGTATGATAATCTCTAGGCCCACCCATGTTGCGGCAAATGTCATTTCTTTTCTATGGCTGAGTAATGTTCCATTGTGTGTGTATATGTATATGTATATGTGTATATATACCACATCTTCTTTACCCATGCATCTGCTGATGGACATTTAAGGTTGCTTCCATGTCTTAGTTATTGTAAATAGTGCTGAACATTTGGGTGCATGTATCTTTTCAAACTGTGGTTTTCTCTGGTTATATGCCCAGGAGTGGGATTGCTGGATCATAGGGTAACTCTATCTTTAGTTTTTTAAGGAACCTCCATACTGTTCTCCACAGTAGCTGCACCAAATTACATTCCCACCAACAGTGCAAGAGGGTCCCCTTTTCTCCACATCCTCTCCAGCATTTGTTGTCTGTAGATTTTCTGATGATGCTCATTCTAACAGGTTGTGAGGTGATACCTCACTGTACTTTTGATTTGCATTTCTCTAATAATTAGTAATATTGAGCATCTTTTCATGTGCCTGCTGGCCATCTGTGTGTGTTCTTCGCAGAAATGTCTATTTAGGTCTTCTGCCCAGTTTTGACTGGTACCAGAAGAATTTTTGTGTCAATTAGAATTCTATAGCAAGTGGAAACTTTGAAAACACTATTCCTTTTTTTTTTTTTTCATCTTCAATAGCCCGGTCCAGGTAAATTTTCCCACTCCTTAATGGAATATGAATTTCAACAAGTTGTGCCAGTCTTACTGCCCTGCAATTTCTCCTGTCCTATCTCACTGTTCAGTTTCATGTTTCTCCTCCCTGCTGGGACCTGGTAACTCTGAGCTTTCAGTGGGAGTCCTGATGGCCTCGCTCAGTAAGTTTGTCAGTACAGGCTCCTGTGCTTTTTGAGTCTGAAGAAGAAGCACTTAACACCAAAGTGAGTTTTTCCTAGTTCACTGGAAGTACACATGTCAAGTACCCCTTTGACTCTCCTTGGAGGAATCCCCAGGACTAAGCCTCCAGCCCCAACACGACCTCACACTTCCACTTGCCTGAAATAGCTGCCCTGTCCTAAAAGGAGGTAAAGAAAAGCCCTGCCCTCTCCAGAGAAAGCACTTCTGAATCATGTATGTCATCACTGAATGTTCTTTTTCGGAGCTTATAGACAGCGGAAATGAAAGAAGCATTATGGAGAAAGAAATACATTTTGCATCTTTGAAATATCTTTGATCTTCTCCCATTCCCTGGTTTTACCCAAGGATAAAATATCTGCAGATATTTCAGAAAATGGGTCTCCATCATGCTCATGCAATTTTCCCTTTCATAAAATAACAACAATAATAATAAAGTTGTCTTTATCTAATCTAAAAAGTGTTATACCTTTCTCCTGCAGACAGACAGCCGATGTTCTGTTGCAGTTTCCAGGTGACAAAGATGTGACTTCACATTCCTCAGTGACAAAGTTGGAAAGGCATTGCGATCATCCAGGGTTCTCACACTAGCCACTAGGACATGGCACATGAGATGGTTGAATAGTAATGTTCTGGGAGTTGCCACCTTGGGACATACTTAACGGAGTTTCACTGGGAATATCATGACCTATGTTGGCTGGTGGTGGGGAGGGGATGGTAGGACGTGTTGGGGGGCCCCTTTTCTCCCTCTCTTCACAATCTCACTTTAACACATAAAATAGGAATTACCACAGATACCTATTTGTATTACGGAGGAGGTATCCTTCCCTCGCTCTGTCATTCATCCATTTTCCATCATGGGTAGAGAAAAGGATTATCTGACTATTGGGTCCCTCTCTCTCTCAATCTCTCTGTCTCTCCTTTCCTCTCTCCCTCCCTTCCTCTCTGTATTTGGACTGCTCCATCCCGCTCTCCCTCACCCTCTCCCCCTCTGCCCTTATTCCTCTCTCCTCCCTCTCTTTCCATGCTTCCTCCTTCTTCTAGCTATCTGTAATTCTTTCTCTTCTCTTCTTTTCACTCTCCCTTTCACTCTGAACTACCAACCTGAAATCACAGATGTTCTTCTGTCTTCCTTGTTTAAAGCCACGGGGGGCAGAACTGGCTGCTTTATTGGTGATGGAGGAGGTAAGTCCACTACGAGGCAAGATGGTGGGAAGCCCATTGGGCCTGGTCCCATAATGAAGATGTGCCAGCATTAAAGAAGACATTATTTATGATATTTGAAATGATGAGCTCTTCAAAGCTCTCAAATGTAGCAGTAAAGAAACTGCGTCTCAACCAAAACCGGCCAAAGGGTAATCACACAAGAATGAAATTTCCTCTCCTACTCACATATCTGGCCAAGTGATTTTGATGGACCATAAAGTGATCATCAGATTCTTAAATGATGACTGAACCAAAACAGCCAAATAAATCACTTATGGAGAATGTTTCAATGTAAATTTTATATTCATAATCATTGAAACTTGCAACCTGACTTTTAAAAGATAATTATATATACACTATGATATATTAAATCCCTTTGTATATACATTGCTATTTTATAATAGTATAATTTTAGTTCAATAAAAAATAAGTCAACAATGAAAAAAATCCTCCTCTGATGTCTATGTCTTTATTTCTCCATTGATCCAAAGCCCATAGAAAGATGGAGTGTAATCAATCCCTCGGATTCCCAATAATTTCCACTGTTGAGGACGGAGCACACAGACAGAAGAGTGAGTCAGCTGATCCAAGAACCGAGAAGGAGTAAGGCGGGACCTGCATGGGGGCCCATCACAGGGAGGCCAGACCCAGTGAGAAGTGATGAGTAGAAAACACACTGCACGCTATACAGACTTCCTACCCTTGTCATTGAAAAAAATCTTACGTTTAACAAGGCTGAGACTTGTCTGCTCATACTCGTAAGACCCTGAAAGATGAAAGTCAGGAAAATCAGAAGGAAAAATCAGGTCAGACATGAATATGGGTGATATTCAGTTATGGGTTTTCACCAGGATTTCAATAGGGAGGAATTGTAATATCACAAACTTAGTAACTTAAAACAATACATATATATTACCTTACAGCTCTGGACATCAGAGGTCCAGAATGGGTCTCAATGGCTTAAATTAGAGTTAGCAGAGCTGCATTCCTTTCTGAGGGCTCTAGAAGAAAACCCGTTTCTCACCTTTTCCAGCTTTTAGAGGCAGCTCTTATTCTTTGGCTCAAGGCCCTCTTTCTCCATCTTCAAAAGCCAGCAAGGACTGGTGGAGTCTGTCTCATGCTGCATCATTCTGACACTTCCTCTTACACCATTGCCTCCCTCTTCCACTCTTGAGGACCCTTGTGATTCCATTGGGTCCACCCAGATCATCTAGGATAAACTCCCCGTCTCAAAGTCATCTGATTAGCAACTTAATACCATCTGCAACCTTAATTCCCCTTTGCCAGGTAACACAACATATTCACAGGCTCCAGGGATTCCATGTGGACATCTTGGAAGTAGGGGGTGGGCATGATTCTACATTCCATGGCCCTCAATACAGTTGAGTTTCAAGCCTTTCTTTCCTTGAAAAATACAATTGAGCTAGCACTGTTAATTTACATAGTAATGTTGCTACAGTTCCTTCAGTCCAAAAACAAAACAAGCCTCCAAAATCCAAACAACTCATAGCCAGCATTATAACTTTCTACGGCAAAGCAAAGCAGTATTCTCCTGCATGCCTATAAATTCCAACTGGCACTTCTGCTTGCTCTCCAAAACACCATCACCTTTCTGGCTTGTTAGGAAGAAAGAAGGAGAGAGAGCAGAGTGAAAAGGAATGACACAAGCTGAACAGATCCAGGTCCAATTCCACTTGGGGATTTAAAAGAGGAAACACTAAGGAACATATCAAAGAAACTTCCGTGTTGCCTAGGGTACTCTAAGCCGTCAGCACAGCTCTGAATAAGAATTCAGTCTGAGAGTAATCCTAAACTACTGAAGGTGCCCATGAATATTCTACCATGTGTTTCAGAAATTCTCCACAGTGTTTCAGCAATTGCCCAGGGAAGGTCATCTGACTCACCCATGACACTATCAGAATCAAACAGGAAAAAACAAAGAGGACAAAGCAAGCAAAATCACATGGGATACTTTCACCTATCTCTTCTCCAAGTAGATAATCAGGACATTGTTTCTAGTTTACAAAAAATAAAAGATAAAATGATGACTCATATCCCATCTATAAATGTCTCTAATAAGCTGGCATCCAGACTTCATTTGCTGCTTCAAGTCTTACAGATTATATAGCATGTTTAAAATCAGTTGAATATATATGTTTTTTCTCTATATAAACTTTAGGGAATTTTTCAGTGCATCAAATAATTTCTAAATATTGTATACTTTAATTTCCATCTGAAATCATTTCCTAAATCACACACAAAGTTAGCTAGGTAATCCAACTCATCCTTAGGAATCTAGCTATAAAGTTGGGCAACACGGCAACCTCACCCTCCTTGAAACATTGCCATGAGTCCACAATCTTCCTGGCATCAACTCCTATATCTAATCAGATTCTTGGCCTCCCTACTTCTAAATGTTCTCAAATCTTCTTTTTTTGAAATTTTTTTTTATAAACACATCTCTTGCCTTGTTTTTTGCCAGACAACCTTTTGTTTTATTTTTTATTTTATTTATATATATTTTTTGCGATACGCGGGCCTCTCACTGCTGTGGTCTCTCCCGTCGCGGAGCACAGGCTCTGGACGCGCAGGCCCAGCGGCCATGGCTCACGGGCCCTGCAGCTCCGCGGCATGAGGGATCTTCCCGGACTGGGGCACGAACCTGCGTCCCCTGCATTGGCAGGCGGACTCTCAACCACTGCACCACCAGGGAAGCCCTCAAATCTTAATTGTCTCTAACCCTTAGACTTCATTTTCATAACATTTATCACAGTTTTAATTAATTATTGAGGTAAATTTTTGTTTACTCCATGAGGACAGGGACATATCTGCTTCTTTCTCCCAAGTTTCAGTTCTGTGCCCAGCACACAGTGGACTCACAAACATGACTGAATGAATAATGCTCCTGTGTATCTTTTTAACACACATGTTTATTCATGCCAGGCACTATTTTAAGTGTTTTGCATGTATTCATTCATTAACTCTTATAACCAATCCTATTATGCAGGGGCCATTATTTCCTTGTTTTACAGATAAGAAAATGGACATAGAAAGGTTCACTGATTTGTACAAAATCATACACAGCCATTAATAACAGATAACATTTATTGAGTACTTATATGTGCCAGGCAGGGCTGCTGCTTTGCCTCCCAAGGTAACTTCGTTCAAATTACAAAAAGATGCCGCTTTTGGATGGATGAGCTTAAGCAGGCATCTCCTGCTCCAGGATGAGTAAGCTCCCTCCAGGGCACAGGGACTGTAAATTGAGAGCAGGCTCCCACCTGCACTGCCCCCACCCTCCCCACCGCCAATCCTGAGCCTTTTGGCAGGGTACAGCCTGCATAAAATAGAGTACACAAGTATCTCAGCCACAAACTGCTCAGAGCACTAAATGGCAATTACCCCACAGCAACCCAAGAGACGGGCATTAGTATCATCATCCCCATTTTACAGAAGAAAGACCAGCAACCCACAGAAGCAAAGTGACTGCTCAGAGCTGTCCAGCTATTGAGTGACAGAGGTGGGATTCAAGCCAGGCCTTGTGGTCCCAGGGCCCACACATCCAGCAATGCTCCCTCCTGAATTTTGTACTCCGGTTCCTGCAGCAGTCTCCTAACTAGTCTCCATGCCCCCTAACTTGTCCCACAGCTTAATCCACTACTGCAGCTACATGAATTTCTTAAAGGTACAAATGTGATCATGTCTCCTTACTGCTCAAACACTTCAATAGCTCCCTCATTCCCTTCAAGATAAGGTTAAGACTCCTTCCTGTGGCTGGGGAGGGCCCCTTGTCATCTGATCCTGGTCACCCTCTAGCCGAACCCCTGACCCTTTCTCTGCCCTGACCCCTCACTGCACACAATGACAGAACCACACCAAACATTCTGCCCCATGAACCTTCACGTTCTTGCTGCCACAGGCCTTAACACAGGACAGTATTTCCACCTGGAGCCCTTTCTTCCCCCTGTGCAGTTGACTAGCTCCTACTCATACCTCAAGTCTCAGCCTAAATGTGTCCTCAGATTCATGTTGCCAGACCACTCAGTCTAAATTAGGTCCCCTAAGAGATTCTCTTATCATACCCCATGTTTTCTTTATAACAATATCACACATATGTGCTTATGTGATTATTCAGTCAAAACCAGTTTTCCCCAGTCCTAAGTATGAAGACAGCAGGGGCAATGTCTATTTTGTTAGTTAACTATAAACTCAGCATCTTACACATTTCCTGGTACGTACAGGCAACCAAATCCTGTTGAATGTCCCTCCTGGGTGTTCACCATGCTTCCCTATCACAGCCCCCATCACAACATGCTGTAACAGCCTGTTTCCATCTCCCATCTGATTGTAACTATTTTAAATACTATGAGGACAAAGACTTAATCTGACTTAGACCCCACTACTGAACCTCCAGTACCCAGCATGTTGCCCAGCATATAATAGGTGCTCAAACATTCCAGAATAAATGAGTGGACAAAACAAAAGTAACTGGGCCGTTCAGAGAAAGAGTCCTCGTATTATCACTGCCATAAATGACATCAGTGAATTGAAGACTTGTTTTACTTTTAACCGCTTTAAAGAAATAGGATCTATATGGAGCACTGAGAAAGTTTTCAGCTTCAAAATCTGACCCAATATGTTCCCCAGCCACAGCAGACAGGGAGGCCAACTCAGGCCTAGATGAAAAATGACCTGTCAGCTTAGTCAACAGTCTCGGGAGTGACTACTCAAACAGAAAACTCAACGTCCACTTTCAAGTCCTATAGAGACCAAGGCCTACAAGAACTACGAAGGATTCTCCCAGAGGGGATCAACAATGCTTACCAATAGACATTATATCACTCCCCATTAAAGGAAGGTCTTAAGGAAACAAATCCCCCTAAATTGATAATTAAATGACTACCCATCAGTCTGAAAAGAGGAGAAAGTCCATTCAAATAAAAAGAAGCAAAAGCAAAGTTAAAGTATATTACTTAATAATATTTTATAAGATCATGGAGGAAAAGCCATTCCTAAAACGGATGACTTGTTCAACAGGAATATAAAAATCTTTTCTATATACAGCACATGCAATGGAGGCAACACGCTGTCTCATTTTCACCTTGTTCCAGAAAGTCTCTTCAGACTTGGAAACAATGACAAGGTCCTTAAGATTCTGGAACAGGATTCTACTATTTTGTCCACTGGTGAGTCATGATTGCTAGGTTGTGTATGAAGGAATTTCAGATCAGTCTTGGAGGCCATAAGCAGGAAGCATGAACAGTTGTATCATGGCAATGACAATGATCCCAAAATGCCACAAACACACTGGTATTCCATTAAATTAATAAGAATATTTTCATGACAACACAAATGCCCTGGAGTTTTCCCACTAGGGAAGGGGACATATGTTGAGTTGATCAAACTTCATCTTCTCTCTGATTCAAAGCCAGGTCTCTCTTTCCAGCCACAAACCAATTAGCTCCACACTCTACTTCTAATACCAGGATTCTGAACATAAGGATCTAAAAGTTTACTTGATCGATTCCTTCATGCATTGTCTTCTAATCATCTCTGTCTTGCTATTCAGCATCTCATTAGTGCTGCAGTTAATACCTTAACATGGATGACACTGATATTTCTTTGCTTGGTTTATGACCTTAGTCATCTAAGAACCTAACCCCCTTGACACAAAGTAGAAGCATAAGTAAAATATCATTTAAAAAATTAAAGCCAGTATGTTGCTGACAACACACACAGTGGTTTTATTAGCTTTACAGCTGTTATGCAGAGCCCAGCTGAGAGTTAACTCCCAGCGCTGAAGTTCTTCCCAGGCAGTGATGTAGGCCCCACGTTCACAGTCACTGCCTTGGGCCATCAAAGTACTTTGGCTCTCCTTTCCGCTAATCAGCAACATTCCCCTTTAGTACTGAATTTGGAACAGACTTCCTTTAGAGCAGTTTTTTAAATTGTAACCAGGAAAAAGAAAAAAAAACTTCAAAATCACTCACCCAAGAAGTCGTTTTGACTATTTGCTGCACTGGCAGGGACTGGTTTTTATTTTTAGGAACATTTTCATGAAACAAGGCTTTATCTCTTCTTCCCAAGCATAATAGATCCAGTTACTTTTCTTCATCCTTACTCTTGGTCTGCTATTTTTGGCCTCAAGAATTATCTTCTCCAGTAATAGGGGTGCTGCCCCCGGGATAACTAAAACTTGAGTGGGCAAAAACTGCCAAGTCCATGGGTCCCTTCTCATGAAACCCAAAGCAGCACAAGGACCCAGTCTCATGAAGGGTTCTGAGTCACAGATATTCAAAGGATGCTGTGTAGGTGGATGACCTGGTGGCCCAGGACGTGACATTTACAAAAAAGCAGAGCCTAAACAACATATTTTTTCCTGCTGCTCTGTGATGACTTCCATATGTATGGTCCTTTGGCGGCACAAAGGTCCTGTATAGAAGGTTTCCTTTTTTTTTTTCTTTACACCTTTATTGGAATATAATTGCTTTACAATGTTGTGTTAGTTTCTGCGGTATAACAAAGTGAATCAGCTATACGTATACATATATCCCCATATCCCCTCCCTCTTGAGCCTCCCTCCCACCCTCCCTATCCCACCCCTCTAGGTGGTCACAAAGCACTGAGCTGATCTCCCTGTGCTATGTGGCTGCTTCCCACTAGCTATCTATTTTATATTTGGTAGTGTATATATGTCCATGCCACTCTCTCACTTTGTCCCTGTTTACCCTTCCCCCTCCCCGTGCCCTCAAGTCCATTCTCTACGTCTGCCTCTTTATTCCTGTAGGAGGTTTCCTTTTAATTATACAAAGACCCTGACAGGAAGGCCACTGCTACACTATTTGATGCTTTTGTGTTAATTAGAAGACACCCTTCCTCCACACCCCTCCTCAGGACTTGGCTTGTGAGAAAAGCATGAATTGGATTTCAACCTCCCCACACACACCCCCTGCCTGGCCTCTCCCGTCATTGAATAGTACTTGGGTTTCTTTGTAACACTGGAGCAACGTTTATTCTTCTGTTCATTCATCACATGTTTCAGGCATGACAATGGGTAAGGCACCTGGGCTCTGTGGAGAATTTAAAGGTGAATAAAACAGTGGGTTTCTTCAGAAAGGGGTCATCCTTCTCAGTAAGTGACTGTCATGAACAATGCTGTTGAGGTGCTAGGAGTTAATCTGCCCAGCGCTGGTGAATGTTCTGGTTTCACTGGAGCATAGGAGAGTCGTGAGTGATAGAACTTAAAAAAGAGCTTGCATGACTAGTCAATAGAAGACCGTGAATTAAGGCAGTTTTAGAGAGGGGAAATAGTTCACCAACAGTGAGCTTTGAGGATACAGACTTGGTGATGATCAACAACATGGACTACAATGTGACGAGGGTGGAAGGAGGCTAGAGGCAGAGAGGCCAGGTAGGAAGTTGATAGATTATGTTATTGTCCAAACATTCACCACCACCCCCCAAGGGAATTTTATATATTCCTAATCCATTAACCTCAGGCCTGGCTACGTGATAGTCTTTGGACAATTAAATGGGATAGACAGAATACGTGCCACTTCCAAGAAAAGCTTTGAGCCATTAAATGGTTCTATCATATGCTCTTTTATCTTTGCCACAATACCCCAGAGTGGGGCTGCTCCTTCATGCTGGGTCCCAGAATGACTATAATATGAGGCAGAGCTGCAGCCGACTCAGGATGAATAAGTACAGGATTGAGAAACTCCTGTTTTTGCTAGCTATTCAGATTTGGGGATCATTAGTGCAGCATAACGCATCCTAAGCTCACTGACGTGGTAGGCTAACATACTATGAAAGTGAAAGCAATAAGGTCATAGACTAGATAGATGGTAGTATTGGATAGGAAAGGGCAGAGACAATCATTATAATAACAACAACGAAAAACCATCATCTAACATTCATTTAGTATTGATATGACCAGCATTCTGTTAACCATATCTCATTTAATCCTCATAGAGCTAGACACACATATCTGTTTAACACCAAAGTATGTGCTCTTACCCATTTTCCCAACAGCCAATAAATCTTGGTATTGCACGTGCCTGTAAGGTTAATTCATCAGAGTTGGGCTGCTCAAAACCTGAATGTTCTCAAAAATATCCTATCTTCAGGACGTGGCCAGCTCCTGGGAGTTGAGCTCTGAACCCTTAGAATACTCTGCCTGGTAAGAGTGTTGTATGCCTGAGGCCTTGGGCCAAGCAGTATCAGTTTAGTCAAATCGTTTATGCTAACAATATGATTCATGATGAATGCCTATTTTTTCCTGGGGATCTGGAGTCTGAACAGCTGAGATAAATCATGCTGACACTGCATGTCTACATGACTGATCCCCAGTTAAAAACCCTGGACACCAAGGCTCAGGTGAGCTCCGCTAGTTCCCTGGTTGCACATCTTCTCACAAATCATTGCTCAGAGAATTAAGCACATCCACGCAACTCCCCTGGGAAAGAAGTTTTGGAAGCTTGCACCTGGTTTCTCCTGGAAATCATGCCCCACGCATGTTTCCCTTTTCTCTCTTTTAATTTCTATCCTTTTACTTCAATAAACCACAGCCACGAGTGTAATGGTTTTCTGAGTCCCATGTACCCTTTTAGCAAGTCATCAAGCCTAAGGGTGGTCTTGAGGACTCACAACAGAGCGCAGGACATGAAACAGGCAAGTGTCAAAGATGACCCCAAATTTTCAAGCCCAGGTGACTCAAAAAATAGAGGTTCAAGAACAGAAGTGGGACAGCCAGAAGGAAATGGTGAGCTGAGGGGGAGGGTAAAGTAGGAGAAGGCTGAGAAGGCAAGTGGAGAAAGGAAGGTAAGTTTGGTGCTTGATTTAATAAATTTGACTTCCATACCCAGGTAGGAATGTGCAGTGGGCAGTGGGAAATGTACAACCGGAGTCTATGATGGAAGCCCAGGATGGGAATATAGTTAGTGACTGAAACTATGAGAGTGAGTGAGAGTCCTGAGGAAAAGGTGAGAGAAAAGGAATGGCAAGGAGTCAAACATAAACTGCAGAGAATATAACTTGGCTGCCTTGGGAGCAAAGAACAATGAGAAGGGGAGGCAACTTTTATCTATTTCCCATTCATCATAAAGGATGGCCTGTTTAATTTTATATGAATTTGTATTAATCCAGTTAAATCATAGACTTTACACAAGAAAATAACTGCTAGAGGGGTTTTGTCGATACATAAATAGCACTAAAAAATTAGCAGTATTGATTTTCTCAAGGAATCTTCCTTTCAAGAGCATTTAAAACCCTGCCTCAAGAGCAAAGCATCCAGGCATAACTATGGTGCTGTTGATAATTCCAAAGAAACTGGGGCAGAGGGAAGCCCCAGCCATTCGTGATACTCTGTCGTGTGTCTGTGCAGCTGCCGCCAGGGCTATTTTTATATGTTTATTTATGTTTTTAACCATTAAAAAATTGGATCCAAAGAAAGACAATGATAAATCCAGTTAAGGACCTGTGAAACAGAGGCTTCTTTTCATTTAACACAGCATTTTCTATTTTTCTGCATTTTCGTCATACAGCAAACAGAGCAAGAGACCAAGAACGTCAGGTCCAACTCCAGCCTTTCCCTTTTTCTTCTGCTCCCTCCAGGTAGGATTTGTTTGCTATTCCACTATGCTTTTAGGTTCTCCTTTTTCTATGGAAGAATTGATTTGGGATCATTTCAGGGGCATTTCCAATAAGGTTGCTATGGAAATCAGAGTTCTGCCCCGGTCCCGTTTCACCTGAAGAGACAGTCCCTCCCACATTTATGGCCCATGTGCTTCTTACCAAGGCATCAGAAAACACTGAACCTGTTAAAATTTTCCTCTTCTTTTTTTTTTTCTTTTTTTTAGCTTTACCCTTTTTTGCGAGAGAATGCACATACACGGCTACATTTAGAAGAGAATTACGAATTGGTCCTAGGGCCTCGTATCAGACAATGAGCACTGGGGAAATCTCAGGCAGTCCTATAGCCAGTCTTGCCCGATTACACTGCCCACCATGGAGAAGTCCACCTCATCATCTCAGACTCAAGTTGTTGGGGAAGCCATTGTGCATAACATTCAAACCAGTGTCTCAAAAGCTCCCCCATGTGTGCACATGAAAAATAACTCATCGGAGGAAAATTTCACTGGAATAAGTACAAAATTAGAACAGGGACCACTTTTCAGGCCTCAAAAATGTGCTAAGATACAAGAAAACAGCACATCATATAATTATTTATTTACACGGCATGTTTACGATCTAAAAGTATAATTAATTTAAGTGGACTGGTTTTATGCAGATTATAGCATCAACAAATGAACCGGATACATTAAAAAATTTTGATTTTTCTATGAGTGGGATGAAAAGAATGCCAAAAAATGAAAAATAACTGGATACACTCAAAAAGAAAAGCCATCCAAATAAAACATAAGCAACTGATTTATATATCTCAGCCCAAGAAAGGAATTACATGAAAATGTAACAAAATATTTAGCACACTTTCCAGAAAGCATTTGCTTAGTTGAAAGGTTTTCAGATTTCCCCTTTTGCCCGTTTACCATTCCCTCATGGAAAAATATACTAGAGCTAAGACTGCTGTGTAAATCAGCTACCCCTGCCCCCCAAGCCAAAGGTAGACTTCCAGAATATTAAAATCAAGGCTGGCAAAGATTTTCTACTCCAATCTCCATCTTGTACAGATGAAGAAAGTGAGCTCAGAGAAACGAGTGGACTTGTCCAAGCCCATAGAACTGACAGAAAAGCTGAGAACAGACCCTTAGCCTTTTGTTTTCTAATCCAATCATTATTCCTTTACACCATGCTGTCTCCCAATTTTTAAGAATAGTAACGAATAATAAGCAGAAAATATACTAACAAATACTAATTCCAATACTAAAAGGTACTAAGCACCTACTCTGTGCCAGACACGGTTTTAAGTACATTACTTGAATTAACTCATTTGTACTGAGAAGAACACTCTGAGGTTGTATTATCACCTCCATTTTACGGATGAGGAAACTGAGGCACAGAGAAGTAAAGTACCTCCCCAGTAAGTGGTAGAGTCACTCTAATACTTAGCCAGTATAACTCTAGAGATTAAATTCTTAACCACAGGTAACTAAATAGGATACAAAAAGTAGAATCATTATTCAAAATTCAAAGGGACACCAGCTGTAGGGTTAAACCTTGTTTTTTTTTTAGGCAACATAAAATGGAAATCTGTGATCATTAAAACAGAAGTAGGACCAACTTAAAAGAAAATAACAACTGGCTTAGAAGGAAAATTCTTACCCAATTAGCACAACGAACCCAAAGCTTTGTAAGTATCCAATTTCATACAAATCATCTAAATAGAGGGCTGCATCCTTTGGTATGCTCACTGAAATCATGCTTACCTAGAATTAGAAATGTTTCTTATCTATCTATTAAGACAATCCCTCTTCTAGGCATTTCTTGTTGAACCTATTTTCCAAGTAATAAAATCAGATTTCTTAAGCAGGGGAGGGGGACCTCTCCTGCTTCTCTAATTGGTCCAAATTAATATCAACTGGTGTCCTAAAGACACCAGTGTCCACCCAATGTCCAAATGCAATGGAAACGTGCAGGCTTAGCTCACAAAAGCTCTCCCTTGTTTCCTCCCTCTCCTGACATTTGCCCTCTCTTAGCCTCTATAACATCACGCTCCTGGCCCTTGCCTGGTCTTTTTCTCCTTCTCTTTAGCAGGTCCCCTTCATCAATGTGCGTGGTAAAGCTTGGTACTCCCAGAGTTCCGTCCTTGCTGGGTTTTCCCCACATCCCCTGCCCACACTCACACCACAGCTCCCACTGCCACTTAGGAGCTGACGCCTGGCTTCACTGCTGGGGTCTCAAAACTGCTGCTTTCCTCTAAGCTTCACACTGTCTGTGGCAAAACCTCAAACTCGGCATAATCATATCCAAATCCCTTCTACTTCACCAAAAATTCTATTCCCCATCCTGTAGTCCTTATCTGGCTTCATGGAGTCCCCCAGTCAACAAGCCCAAACCTTGAATCACCAGAGACTCCTTCCCTCCTTCTCAGGATACACCCAGTGAAGCTGTCATTTCTATGAATTGTACTCTCTAAATTGCTCTCAGATCCTCCCGTCTAATCCCCATGCTCATGAGAGTCCACCTTCATCACCATATCTCCCCCCATCCCCCAAAAAACTGTTCAGTTTGGGTTCCACCAGAAGTAGACTCTGAGCTAAGAATTTAAGTGCAAATAGTTGTTAAAGAAGAGACCCCAGGAAGCAAATGTAGGGGGCATGGAAGAATGGCAGGGGCGGGAAGGAAGTCAATACAGGCTTGTAAATGGTCAGATGACTGCTGTGAGCAGTGGGGTTCCATCACGGTGGGGGCCTCTGGGAGACCCTAGGGCACCCTGCAGGTTTGCCCCATGCAGGAGCCAGGAAGCTGAGACATTTACCCATCACTGTCTCAGGGCTGCTGTCAAGGGGGTTAACTCTCCCACACTAGGCCTGCCTCCTTGGAGTCTTGCAAACTTCCAGTCGCTGAAGCTTGTAGCTGCTGGCTTGTGTGGGAACAGTGGCTGCCGAGGGAATATGAGAAAGCCTTCTGAGGCTCCCAAAGGCTTTAGATAGAATCCAAGTGCCTCTGCACAGCCTACCAGACATTCCATGATCGTTTCCTGCTTTACTCTTTCATCATTTCCCAGGCTTCCTGTACTAATACTCATGTGCTCTAGCCTTAGCTACCTGTCAGTGGTTCCCGAAACCACAAGGCCATGGCCATGGCTGTGTTTGGACTTGGTAGTCGTTTTCCCAGAATGACCACCTCTACCTCCCAACCCTCTCCCCCTCTATCTGAAATACCCCCGCTTTTTGACAAGATACAGCTTGCAGCCCTCCCCATCTCAAGTTCTCAAGCCTGCCCTCAATCCTTTCCCCTAAGTTGAGCACTTGCACCCGTGCCACTGCCCTGCCTTGTCAAACTGCCTCTCTCATCAAACTTCATGGTAGTTACTGGTCCCCATGGTTAGGTCAGCTGACCAGAGTGTGAACTCCTAACATGTGAGGACTATACTTGATTTATCTCTGCTTCTCCAGCACCACGCCCAATGCAAGAAAGAGGAACAACTGGAAAAACACCAAATAATTCCTGAAAGGTCTAGATACCATATAGAATAAATAATGTAAGTCTCCAATTAATATGGCAAACAAAATAGAGCAAAAGGAAAACCTAGGGGGAAAAATAGCAATTCTCCCTTTAGTGCATGTTTTTCTTTAAAAATAAAATTGCTTACTAGGGATATTTTTCCTTATATATGGGCTATAAATCAATTTGATTTACTCTGCCTCAGCTTCTTTAGCTAAGTGCCTCTATATTGACACTGATTTCCTTAAGGGGAACCTAATGCTTAAGAGACCCTGACAGGCAGCCCCGGAGAAAAAATGTTCTACTTATTCACTCATGGGTATTTTGTGACCACATTTCAAACTCTCACACTCAGGCTCTTTCATGTGCCTGACAATGAATAGACTTCACACTGAGCCCATTTATACCCCTAGAAGGAAGAAACAAGGGATACAATTACTCTCCTAAGACCTGCTTTACAGGCCCCTCAAGGTCACCTTCATCTGTGCCCCAGCTGAGCTGTCCCAGCAGGGGACTTCTGCCAGCTTCAATGCTGATGGGTGGAAGGCCAATGCAGCATGGGGTAGGGGTCCTCCTGCCCCTCACCTTTCACTGGACTCATCATAAGCAATTTATTGTATGCAAATGTACCCAAACCTGAATAAGGATTAAATTCAGATTCTGGGGTAGGGTTTGTTTTGGCCTTGTTGTGTATTTTTGTTTGTTTGTTTTTGTCTTTTTTTGAGACAGTAGCAGATAAAAAGGAGGAAGAGGTGATAAACTATTTCTAAAGGCCATTTCACTCAGCCCAAATTGACTCTGCTTACACTGATGTGAAAACTAAACAAATTGCAGATATCTTTGATCTGGATCCTGTGGCACAGTTTGTGCTGGGCAACTGTTGTTCGAGATTTTGTGATTCATTGATCAATGTAACCATGTCTGGTGGAAACTAAATTGCCTTCGATCCACCTGGACACGATTTCAGCTTTTTACCCCCCTGCCCTTCCCTATCCTTATAGTTACACAATAGGAAGGAAAACAACCCCGGTGGATCTTCACTGTTGAAGGTTTTAACATTGGGTGTTGCTTTCCATCACCTATGTTTGGGGTTTTAACCTAACCGATGCTGGGATCCTTTAACCTGAGGTGATAGAAATCTACAAATATAGCAACAGTGCAATCTGTTGCATCAGAAAGCAAAGAAGAAATCTTGGAACACCCTGCTCAGGAGTCAGGTTTGCTGTTTCCGTTTTATTTCATATTTTCAGACTCAACGCAGGCAGCCAAGGAGTTGCTATTCAGAATGTTTTGCTGACCTCACAAGAACCAGTGTAAATAGACTTTCTACCCAATGACGCCAGTGCTGAGGCAGTGTCTATGTGTTTTTATACTTTATGAGATTTCTGTGTATATCGCTTCCAAGACCTCGTGTTGGTGAGCAGTTTTGCTTTGGTGTAAACTGATACCGATCTTTGCAGGCTACCATTTCTCCTAGTTCCTCTCCACCAACTACAAAACTAAGAACGGAGTGAAAAGATAACACTGTACTGAACTCCCCTTTTCATTCCTACACTTCTTAATACTCCTTCCCTGGGGTCCATGTCTCAGAGTGGTTTTATGGGCAAAATCTTGCCCTTAAAGGTTTGGGCTATCCAATCAAGCAATCCCCAATGGATAACAACAACTAGCAATTAACTCAACAGATATTTGTTAAGTACCTCTGAGGGGCAAGTTATCACTTTTCTAAGCATTCACTTCCTTTTTTTAAAATCTCAACATTCCTTTGAAGAAAGAAAGGACAGGATTTGAATCCACATTTTACCATCCAAGAAACTGCAATATAGAGGTTTTGTACTTTATCCACAAACAAGGAGCAAGTCAATGAAAGGGCTGGAATAAAACACAAGTCTAATAACAAAGTCCAGTGTCCTTTCCCTCATCCTTCCCTAATTCCACTTTATAACAAATGGCGGTGGAGGGACTGTCTCTTCCCAGAGCTTCTCCATCTGGGGTCTATATGCCTGTGGATGAACAAAAGTAGAAGGGCCTGGGACTCCTGAAACTGCACTCAAAAGGTTAATTAATATATGTGCATTTTTCTGAGAAAAGAGTCAATAATTCCAGAATGGTTAAGAATGATTTTAATCATATGCTATATATTATATATACTTGAAACAGCAAACCAATCACATATGAGAATTGACATTTCTCCTTCCCATCTCCTAAAAAGTACCTTGTCGCAATTATCCACATACAACAAGCTACCCCAAAAGTTAGTAGCTTAAAAGAACAATAGTCATTTCATTTTCTCACAGATCCACAATCTGGGCAGGGCTCAGCAGGCGGAGCCCTTCTGCTCCGTGTAATGTCAGCCAGAGTGACTCGACGGGGACTGGGGGATCTGCTCCAAGGTGGCTGTCCACGTGGCTGGCTGCTGCTTCCTCTCCACGTGGGCCTGCGTGGGGGAGGCTTAGGGTCCACACAGCACGGCAACTGTCTCAATAAACCGAAAGTGAAAACTACCATCTCTTAAGGCCTGCACTCAGAATCAGACACAGTGTCGCTCTGCTCTGTTCTATTGGTCGAGCCATCACAAGAGGATTCAAGGAGAAAAGGTGTAGACCTCACTTCTTGCTGGGAAGAGCATCAAAGAATTGTGAGGCCATGATTTTAAACTGCCACATACCTCTAGGGTCACCTTTCCTCCTCCTGTGTTTTGCTCCATCACTATTCTCAATCTTTTACAGACCTTTTCTGTGTGAGAAACCAAGCTCCGACATTTCTTTCTGGGGTGAGTCTGTAGCTAACTCAGCCTACTACTGCCAGCTGGCCTGCTCCTCTCGGGTCACATTGGGCTCCTTCTGAGCTGTAGGTGTTCAGACTTCCTCCCTTCACTGCAAGGGTCACCTGAGGCACTCTGCATAGCCTGCTCCTTTACAGAAATACTACACAATGGCTTTAGGGGGATAGTGACTGTGGGTTCTGTCTGAAGACCGAGGGATAAAAGGTCCTCTGAGAGACTTATATTAGATACAAGCGATGTCACAAGAGAAAAAGAGATTGACCTTTCCCAGCATCACTCTGTGAACTGCTGGTTGGGTTGAAAGCATTCCCAATTCTGCCTGTTTCCAGGCACTAACCAACGATACTGCTCTTTGAAAAGCAAGAGTTTTCAAATTTTCAAGGTATTTACATTATTTGCATCACTTTCCCCCGTTCTCTTCATTAATTCAAATGACTGATCCATAAAATTGGTTATTGGCACTGAAAAATTCTCTAATACCTGCCTTAGGCTGCCTCAGGCAGGCCTTTGGAAACGGTCTGTTTTGCCCTGCAGCAGAGGTGATAAAACAGGGCCACCTGCTGAGGAGAGAAGGTCCCACCTCCAGGCCTGAGGAGGCTATAAGCCACTATTCAGATCAACCAGGCACCCCAGAAGTTTTAACTACATTCTCACCAACGCACTCTCTCCGATCCATCAGCATGTCAGGACCCCTCCTGTCCTTAGAGCCTTTGCATCCTCTTTGCTCTGGACTCTCTTTGCCCCAGAAAGCCACGTGGCTTGTCTCCTCTTTCCTGACATAAGTCTTCAGGCCTTCATTTGCATATCACTTCCTCCGTGAACCTGCCCTTGGAAGCCCCATCTAAAATTTACAAACCACTGTACACACACCACTTCCCCTCACCCTCTCTCCTTATCCTGTTCTTATCACTAGTTAGTATATGATGTGTTTTACTCAGTTATTGCCTGTCTCGCCTTCTGCAATGATAGCTTCGTGAAGGCAGGATTTTTTTATGTCCTGTTTATTGCTGGTCCTGGAATAGTACCTGGCGTCAAGTAAGTGTGCGAGACATTTGTTAATAAATAACTGAAGGGACCGGCGATCCAACCTGTAGCTGTCTTCACAAGGTGGTAACACACGGTTCCCAGTTGCACTGCCTGCTTTGAAGGTAGAGAGCTACAGATCAGCATCTAACAGCCACCTCACCTGTGTTAGTTTCCTACTCCTGCTATAACAGATCACCACACACTTAGCAGCACAAAGAAACAAAAGTTTATTATCTTACAGTTTTGTAGGTCAGAAGTCCAGCATGGGTCTCAATGGGCTAAAATAAGGCATGGCATGGCTCTGTCCCTTTCGGGAGGTCTTAGGGGAAGATGTGTTTCTGTGCCTTTTCCAACTTCTAGAGGTCATCCCCATGGGATGGGGCATGTGGCCCCTTCCTCCATTTTCAAACCTGGCGATGTCACATGCCTCTAGCTATTCTTCCTTAGTCACGTCTCCCTCTGACTCTCATTTTCCACCTCCCTCTTTAAGGATTATGTTAACCCCACCGAGATAATCCAAAATAATCTCCCTATTTTAAGGTTATCTGATTAGCAACCTTAAATCCATCTGCAATCTTAATTTATCTTTGTCCGGCAACCTACCATATTCATAGATCCTGGAGATGAGGATATGGAACTCTTTGATGGCCATTCATTCTTCCCAGCACATCATCCTCTAGAATGACCTAAGAAATGATAAGGCCTCTCCCATCACTTTGATAGCTGTGATGTTTCTTATCCAGACACTGAGTCCTTACATTTGGTCCTTTCATAAATACTTATTGAAGTATAGTAGAAACTTCCCCAGACTTAGAGGCAGAAGACATCCACTAAAGACCCTTTCTGAAACTGACCAACTCAGTCACAATCACGGAGACTTCATTTTCTCAACAGAAAAATGGAAATAGCAAAACCTCCTAACAGGGCTATTATGAAGATTAAATACGGTAATGTTTATAAAAGCTCTATAAACATCAAACTCCACACAATGTAAGGAATCATTATTATGACAGAAATCTCTAGCACCAAGGATACCCTGAGTTTGTTCTGACGGTGGCTTTGATTGTTTTGTTCCTTGAAAGAAACAATATGAATTATCACTTGCACACTTTGGACAAATCAGAACTGAAACTGACAGTGCTACTCACAGTCCAAGTCCTGCATTACCTTTACCTGGTTTATGATAACAATACTGTACAGACAAACCAACTGCGAATACGAATTTGGTTTTTCCTATTTGAAGTTTCATGTATTTTTCTTCAAAAATAACATTGGGGGCTTCCCTGGTGGCGCAGTGGTTGAGAGTCCGCCTGCCGATGCAGAGGACACGGGTTCGTGCCCCAATCCGGGAAGATTCCACGTGCCGCGGAGCAGCTGGGCCCGTGAGCCATGGCCGCTGAGCCTGTGCGTCTGGAGCCTGTGCTCAGCAACGGGAGAGGCCACAACAGTGAGAGGCTCTTGTACCGAAAAAAAAATAAAAATAAAAAAATAACATTGGGAAGCAGATAATCCTCACCTTTATTTGATCTGGGAAGCAATCACTGTAGTTATTTGTATAATATATTTCCTTTTAGGCTCCTTAGGGGGAAAGAAGTGTGTCACATTCATTTTTGTAACTCTAGCGCAGGAAGTTTTGCCTGGCAGAGATACCCTTAAGTTAATGAATATTTCTTAAATTAATAAATAAGTTAATACATTAAGGATTAATTAGTTAGCTAATTAGAGATGCACAATAGGAACTTCTCTCTGCTGCTGTTATAAGTTATAATTCCTTTCCATTTTCATTTTCCAGTTTCCTATTAATCCCACCTAGAACTTCCCAACATCAAGGGGAAATGCCTTTGCCTGGCCTCTGGAAAGTCGCTAAAATTCCTTCTTTAAAGCAAGTTTTTTTGTTTGTTTGTTTGTTTGTTTTGCGGTATGCAGGCCTCTCACTGTTGTGGCCTCTCCCGTTGCGGAGCACAGGCTCCGGATGCTCAGGCTCAGCGGCCATGGCTCACAGGCCCAACCGCTCCGCGACATGTGGGATCTTGCCGGACCGGCATCAGCAGGCAGACTCTCAACCACTGCGCCACCAGGGAAGCCCTAAAGCAAGTTCTTTAAATGGGGAGCACCAGCCTCCCACTTGTGCTTCTAACCACCACTCTCATGATCAACTATCTCTTCCTCAATTTCCCCTAAGAAGGATACTACAGGGAAGATTTCGAACTTCATATTCAAACAAAAGAATTGAAGATCTGCAACATATTTAACTGGGTACTTCTCCTAAGGTAGTTGTAATCATTGCTTTTATGGAGCCAGGTGAGGATTTCATAGAGGCTGATAAATGTTCTCAGGGACAAAGATCTGACTCTGAACCTCCTGGCCTCTGGTGGGCCTTGCCCAAAGGAGGGCTCATATCTCAGGGGTCAGTGGATGACACATCATTAGATGTGTTCCCATAAATCAAGGGCTTATACAAATCCCAGAACCTGCTTTTGTGGGGCTCAGTTTAAAACCTCGCACACACTGGAACAACTTCATAAAAAGACTGTGGAAGCTAGGCCCTTGATGATTCCACACTGCCTGATTTGCCAAGAGCAGAGAAAGTCTTTTCCAAGCTGAGAGTCTCTGAGCATTGCAGATCTGTCCTCAATACTTAGGGGGATCAGTTCCATTTATTCTCCCCTTCTGTAAGATTTAAAAAAAAAAAAAAGACCCCATGAATAGCCCACTGCAATTAGAAAGCACTGCTAATTGAATCAAGAAGTTAAAGGTGTAAGACACGTTTGTATTGAATTTATCTTGAAACACTCTTAGATTTAGAAGATAAAGGGA
>NW_006780143.1:2086823-2090916 GCF_000442215.2 Lipotes vexillifer
AGGACTTGACAGTGTGAATTTTTGCTGGCAACAGAAAATTCCAATTCAACAATTAATTCCACAATAATTATTTTGCCAAACACAGCAAATATATCTGGATTCACCCACACCTAATACTGTAGGGGTAGCATTTCAAACTATTTCCACTTTAGTCACTCACTAAACATTAGGATGGCCAGGGCAAGTAATAAACTCTTGCAGTACTGAATGGCTAGTCTATTTTTCTTTACCAATTTACCAGAGATTCTGGTGGCAAAAAAATGTTTCACAGGAAAATACTGATTTAACTCTATTAGGGAACTAATTCAGATGTTTAAAAAGAGAATTCCTTAAATGTTTCCCTGAGAGGGTTATTATCTACAGATTTGACTAAATTTTCTAAACTCATGTGTGTCTTCAACTAATATAACCTTTTATTTATTGCAGTTTTAAGAACTAAATTGAATAATCCACAAAAGGTAAGATGTTTCATCATTTAGATTTTTATTCTGTCATCTTTATGTCAATTCAAATCTGTTGTCCTCTAACTTTTCCTTAGAAACTCAAGTAACCACTAACCACAAATGAAGTAAATACTTCCAGTCACTAGTTACAAAATTACACATTCCTAACTTGTTTGTCTATTCACAAATGTTTAAGTTCTTTCTTTGGGGATGGGGCAGCAAGAAGGACATGACCTTAGCAGAGCCCATGAATCTCCATGAATATCCACTGATCTGGGGGATTCCACAACCTGCTTTGAGGCAAACATTTTGTTGAAAGCAAAACCAAGGAACTCCTGCTGAGAAATATCAACTCTCACACATCTTTACATTCAGGGTAGTTCCAAAACCCAGCTTTGTTTAAAGTTATACTAACACTCCCCAAATGACCCATGAGAACCCAGACTTTTTAAAAATGGCTCAATCCCAAGACCTTTCCTACTGCTCCAGTTCCATGTACTAATGCCATAGGATTCTCCTAAACCAGATCCTGTTCAAGCAAAGAGGTGATGGTTGTGATCACTACCTTAGTTATGAGAATAGCTGTACCCGCAGAAAGCTGACAGCATCCTTCTGCTGAATAACTTGTTGAAAACCAATCAACCCCAGAGATACGATTATTCTAAGGTACTTTTAAAAGGTAAGGTCTTTTTTAATTTCAGGAAACTTGACTTCTATTCTTTAAGACGGTCCATTCCACAACAATGGTTCATAATTAGATCTATTTATTTTGACAGTCCATAGCTCCTGATAAAAGGCCATATGCAACATTTTCAAATTAAAGATTTTTCCTACAAAGAACATTACTATTCACAACATGAAATATTGAGGCTTGAAAGGGAAGTATAATCAAAGACCACAACATAAAATTCCATTATCACAGTGTCTGGTTTTGCCTCTGCTTTCTCAAATTAAAGAGGAAGAACGAGAAGCAAATGTAATAAGTAGTGAGGTGTAAAGGATGGGGGAATGGAATTGCTAAGTTAGACTGCAAGCATCTCAAGAGCAAAGAGTGTGCCTTTTCTTTCTTTTTCTTCATGTCTACAAAATATAGTACATGATCCATACTGTGTCCTGTTAATGTAAGTTATCAAGATTAAGAAGGGGGCTTCCCTGGTGGCACAGTGGTTGAGAGTCTGCCTGCTAGTGCGAGAGACACGGGTTCGAGCCCTGATCTGGGAGGATCCCACATGCCGCTGAGCGACTGGGCCCGTGAGCCACAGCTACTGAGCCTGCGCGTCTGGAGCCTGTGCTCCGCAACAAGAGAGGCCGTGACAGTAAGAGGCCCACGCGCCGCGATGAAGAGCGGCCCCTGCTTGCCGCAACTAGAGAAAGCCCTCGCGCAGAAATGAAGACCCAACACAGCAAAAATAAATAAAATAAATTAATATTCATTTCTAGTCATACCTTCTGATCATTTCCCTTTAGTGTGCAGTTTCCACCTCCGAGTTCTTAAAAAAAAAAAAAAGATTAAGAAGGAAAAAAAGCAAACAAATGAAACTCCTTTTCAGAACCCTCCCACCTTCTGCCTCAGCATCCCTCTAACCTACTTGGGTACCTCTTTCACAGGTTGTTTGAGCCCCCTTCCCAATATCATGCTCCCCAGGCTTGTTCATCACCACCTCCAGGACCACTGTCTAGAGTTGTACAGGTAGCTTACTGCACAAAGCTCCTCAGCTGAAGGGGGCAAGTGAAAGCTGAAACCTAGTCCACAGTTACCAAGAGAATCAGCTACTAGTGTCCACCTGGGAAGGCCTCCTATTTGTGGACTGTGTTGCAAATGATGGAGGTATCTCGCCATCGCTGAGGAAGCCACTCAACATATTGGCTAAATCAAGTCAGGGAAAGTGGTCAGAGTTGCAAGGACAGTAGTAAAAGTGGCTGCCACATTTATGGACCTGATACTATCTGGACACAGCAACCAATTTCCACCGTGGCCTAATCAGTCCATTTCCATTCAGGTGGTGACTTTGGTTGCCACTTCCTGAGTGGCTGGTATTTTTGCCCTTTAGAGCAGGAGGAGTCCAGCTCAGAGAACTAACCCTTGTCTGAGTTCTCAACAGAATTATTATACCATAGATTAAGCTTCTGAAGGGCACCCTGAAAGCCTTCTCCATATTCAGAAACCCCCTCTACAATGCCCCTCGGGTTAAGTCAACCAAGCTGACCTTGAGGGGCTTCCCTGGTGGCGCAGTGGTTGAGAGTCTGCCTGCCAATGCAGGGGACACGGGTTCGAGCCCTGGTCCAGAAAGATCCCACATGCTGCAGAGCAACTAGGCCCGTGAGCCACAACTACTGAGCCTGCACATCTGGAGCCTGTGGTCCACAACGAGAGGCCGCAACAATGAGAGGCCTGTGCACTGCGATGAAGGCCCCCACTCGCCACAACTAGAGAAAGCCCTCGCACAGAAACGAAGACCCAACACAGCCAAAAATTAATAAATAAATAATTTTTTAAAAAAAGCTTCCCTTGAACACTTCCCACGAGGGAGTGTTTCTCCAAAAGCAACCCCTTTTCACTTTGAGAGAACCAATTCCTCCTCTATTCTGTTATATCAGGAATTAGAAAATTTAGCTACCACTTACTGAATGCATATTATGAGCTTTCCATATATGAATTTATTTAATCCCCACACCAACCCTGTGAGGGAGGGATTGTCCCTGCCCTTCTACAGGTGAATGAAGGAACTTGCCCAAGGCCACACTGCTGAACAAGGATTTGCACTCAGGCCTGGCTCCAGCACCCTGTCTGTAATCACTATGCTCTGCTTCTGAGTGTCTAGCCATCTATCTAGCTGCAAATTACAATAAGGTGTATATTTAAAATGGAAATTTTAGGTCTCTGAAATTCCATGATTTGATTGTTTACACTAATGAGGGAGCAAAAGGCTAAGTTTAAACGATATTTAAACCTCACTTAAATAACTACTTTTCATTTCCTTCCACCTGACCCATCCTAGGCCTATTTCACAGCTGCACGCTCAGAAAGTAGGCTCACACCTCCATTTCTAGGGGTGGGGCTGTGAGATCTCAAGGGATGAGGGTGAGGAGTCAGTGTGACATTCCATCTGGGTACTGCTTAAAGAAACTTCCAGAAAGCTATAAAGTAAAATAATTTTAAATGTTATCTCTTTATCTTTTCTTCTCCTACTTGAAATACAGAATTGTAGTAAATGCTTTAAAAGAAAAAAAAAAAAAAGATGTCAGCAAGAAGGAAAATGAAAGGCTCAAAGGAATGCCCCTGATAAAATGAGATGATGATGTGTAACCAAACTGTAGCCTCCCAGCATCTGAGCTCTTGCCTGTATTTGATGAATCTCCTACCACATAGGTCTTTGTGGGAAACAAAGCCACTTCCATTATAGCAGTCAAAGTAGCCAGATTCTTGCTTTTCCAGCCCCTCGGGTAACTATGGCAGAGATCATGAGCTAGCCATGAACAACGAGACACCCCGGGGCATCAAATCATGGGCTCAGTGACTCAGCAAACAGGGAGCCTTCATTCTGGTAACTGAGGGGGCAGCAGTCAGCTGTCAGTTCAGCGGCATCGGCAGCTCCAAGCAGCGGCATCCAATGCCAACACCAGCAGTGGCCATGCAAGCCACCATGTCA
>NW_006780143.1:2090972-2100555 GCF_000442215.2 Lipotes vexillifer
TCAGCAGGGGCAGCAGCGATGGCTCACCAGGCTGGTTCTGTGGTGTAACTTTGACTGTGGACTTTGGCTTCTTGATGTCCACCCATATTCTAAGTCTGGTGCTCGACACTTCACAGTGACTCTACCAGATGCCTGATATCTTTTAGGAAATTCCTTTTATCCTTAAGCCAGCCAGTCAGTTTCAACGGCTTGCCTTGAAGATTCCTAAGAGATACATTATGTACAAGGACAGACTTGTGCTAAATCAGAACAATGGCATCAAGCCACATTAGGAGCGGCCACTAAATCCATCTCAGCATGTGAGCCTTATCCTACCTTTGGACGTGGAAAATCACAAGGATGGCCAGGTTCGAATTTCTTTTTTTTTTTTTATTACATCATGCAGTGACCACCTCCTCAGAATCTCACTCACTACACAAGAATGAAGAATGGGAAAGCAGAAATAGATGAGAATATGCTTCGAACGTCTTTTATTAGTTTCCCACTATACTTAAATGTAAATTCTTATCAAACCCCAAGTGTATTTAATAACATAGAAATTCCTTGTTGTAACATCTTTCTGTAAAATATACTAATTTATGGAACTAAAAGTGAGAGTTACGTGGTATTGGGGGTAGAGAAGTGAAGACTTGCTTAATGCACAAATTTCTTCATTTCATTGCTCATCATGGCAACATCACAACACAGTACTTGGGACAAAGGCCTTCTAAGCTATTTTAAAATAGAACCAGTCTTCATAAACAGAAAAACTACTGTGGGGTACACAGGGCTTTATTACACAAAAGCCATATTTTAAATAGATGAAAATCGTTTAACAAACCATCATATGTAGTACTGTCAAGAAATGCAAGGACATGATAAAACACAAATTTCAAAAGAGTGGTTCAGAGGAAGAGAATGCAAAGGGGTAAGGGCTTATATTCTATAAGTGAGCAGTGGATTCAGAGAGGGTTATTTCATTATTATGCTTTAAACTACATGACACAAACTCTTGAATATATAACATAGTTTATAAGGAAAAATCTAAAGACACAAAGGACAAATAATGACAAAACTAAAAAAGACCATGCTTCAAGAACATCTTCCTTCAGCCTACTTAATTGTTGAAGCCCAGACTGTTGATAATACAGCCCCTGGAGCAAGCACACATTCCTTCCCGTATCTTAAGATGAACGACAGAGCCTACATCTTCTCTCATGGCAATACAACTAGGCAGATAGAGGCCCTGTGCTGATACTCAGTTGCAGGTGAAGGTACTGCTCAGCATTGATCAAGGGCTCTCCATAGCATCTCCCTCCCCAGCCCTCATTCCAGGGATCCATATGTTAAACATGAGCACTGGGGCTTCCCTGGTGGCGCAGTGGTTGAGAGTCCGCCTGCCGATGCAGGGGACACGGGTTCGTGCCCTGGTACGGGAAGATCCCACATGCCGTGGAGGGGCTGGGCCCGTGAGCCATGGCTGCTGAGCCTGCGCGTCCGGAGCCTGTGCTCCGCGACGGGAGAGGCCACAACAGTGAGAGGCCCGCGTACCGCAAAAAAAAAACAAAAAACAAAAACATGAGCACTGGGGCTTCCCTGGTGGCGCAGTGGTTGAGAGTCCGCCTGCCGATGCAGGGGACACGGGTTCGTGCCCTGGTACGGGAAGATCCCACATGCCGTGGAGGGGCTGGGCCCGTGAGCCATGGCTGCTGAGCCTGCGCGTCCGGAGCCTGTGCTCCGCGACGGGAGAGGCCACAACAGTGAGAGGCCCGCGTACAGCAAAAAAAAAACAAAAAACAAAAACATGAGCACTGGCTATTTCTTTGTCTTAACAGGCAATTCCCAGGAAACTCCAGCCCTGCAGAGACCCCTCCAGGTTGCCCAGCCTCCATGAATGTGCCACTTGTTACAGAACATTGAAAAGGTTCCCAGACCCTGTTCACAGTGTCTGCCTCAATCAGCAGATACATCTAGCTCAATAAACTGACACACTCTGTCCTCCTCCCGGCCACATCTTAATAAGAAACCCAGAGAACTGCCAGCTTTTTTGTTAACCTTTCAAAACACTAGAAATGAATCTCAATAAAACCTAAACAAGAGTTCCCAGAGTAGGGGGAAAAGCACAAAACTCTAATTCCTGATCAACCTAGTGTAAAAGAAAAAGAAAAAGATCCAGCAAAAAACTTACATTGGAACCCTGACAGCTGGAAAATACAACTACATAATGACTGCAAATGCTTAGTGGATACTGATGGGACCACTAGTGGTGACTGTTTCTTTGCACCAGAAATGCCTGGAAATAGCAATAATGTGAGAACAGTAATTCCATCCATGATGCCCGCAGGCAAAGAACACTGAACTGTAACAGCAAGTAATATCTGCAGAACATCCTGGAGGTTGTGTGCCATACTTGGAAGAAAAGTATGCATTTGACCATCCAGAGATCTTATGGTCAAATATCAGCTCTACAACTTTCCTCTGAGTCTCAGTTTCTTGCTAGTGTCATAAAGACAATAATCTCTACCACATGGAGCTACTATGTGGTTTACACAAGACAACGTATTGAAATGTCCACCGTGGGGCCTGGCACGTGCAAGGTACTCAACAATCATTGGCTCCACTCCTGTTCCCTGGAACACCTACAGCCACAAAGGGCTGCTTCATTCCTGATTGCTGCAGGCCAAGCCAGCCTCTCCAGGCCTAGAGCTTCCCGGCAGTCCACGGTTGCACCCCCAAATTGACAGTCACACCTTGGAATGGCCTGCAGCAATTCTCCATAAAATACACAAGCTCTCACTGCATAAGGGTACCCAGGGTTGAAGATCACAGAATAGTAAACTGGCTTCACTCCAGTCCCACAGGGTTGGTGATCTTTTGTTGATGCTTCACATCTAGTAAAATTTCTATGTGATATTTATAAATCAGATTGAACTCAGATAAAGTTATAAAGCAGTCTTAAAACTGTCATTGTTAATTCCTCTTCACCTTCATGGTATGTCCCTTGTAACCTCATAATCAGGCACTGCATGACCATATTTGATAAACGCACCCTGTTCCCTGTCCTTGCAGAGCTATAATCCCTATAGTGTCACCCGCGAAGGCCCACCAACCCAGACTCTGCCCCATGCCCACAAAAACTTACCAGCTTATTGTCCTGCTTATAGAATTACAAATCAAACCATTTACAGGAGACCTACTCTAATCCTCCATTTAATTAATAAGAAACCATGGTCCTGAAGCCTACCAGATGCTAGGTAACATCGGAGCCAGGTCTGGAGGCCAGACCCACTGGCTCCCAGGCCAGAGCTTCTTAGACGGTAGGCTTGGCAGCTGGACCAGAACCAAGGCATTACAATAGCTTAGTGTATTCCTGCTCTGAAGTAATAGTTGCTTTTAACAGGGACCTTTAGTTAAATGGGATGACTGATGCTTAAATTTCAAAACAGCTGCCAGGGCCGGTGGGTAGATATTTAGGGTTGAAAAAGAGGTTTTTGGCCTCCCTCAAATCATTCCACTTCAGTGACCACGTATAGTTCCAGGAAATGTTCTGCAGATGAAGGAAAACGTGGCCTCCATTTCCCATCCATCTATCTATTCAATGAACAGTTGCTGAATGTCTGATACATGCATGGTATATTGCTATAGGGATTGCATGTACAAACACATACATTATGCACACGGTATCCTGCTATAGGGATTGAAAAGATGACTCCTCCAGCTCACTTTACTCACACTCTGTGTGCCAAGTACTGCACTAAGCACTTTATTTGCCTTCTCTGACTCAATCCTCACAATAATCATATGAAATAGATGTTTGTATCCCCCATGTTACAGATGGGGAAACCAAGGCATGGAAGTTAAGTGCCAAAGTCCCAAGGTTAGTAAGTAGCAGGCTGGAACTCGAACCCAGCCTGCTCAACTCCAGAGCCTATGCCTTTGTCCCCTTCCTGGTACCCTCTCTCCACAGATGCATGGCTGACCTTGGTTGGGGGAGTATCAGGAAACGCATATAAGAAAAAGCATGTGAAGCAGTGAACACAGCACTTGGCAGATAGTAAATGCTTTATCTTTTTAAAGTTGGATGACACAAACCATTTTATAAAACTTTTGTTTAGTTTGGAACTCAGTGACACTTCGGTTTGCAATGCCAATATTAATATACAAATGGCAGTGACGGGATCATTCTGTTAAAGTTGTCTGCAATATTCCATGAATGTAAAAAAAAAAAAAAAACCTAGAGATATTATGGTTCCTACAGTCTGACCAGCTATATTTTGTGTGCCAACACCCCCAGTCATTCAATGCTCTTTTGTCTCTCTCTCTATTTATTTAGGTGGAGACAGGGCCACCTCTTTCCTCATTTAAAGAGTCCACAGGGAGTGGGTGGTGCTCAGTAAAGCCACGCTGACTCCCTGAGAGCTGTGAGAATGGAGTGTTGAGTAACCATTCTTTTTGCTCAGAACAATGGGTTGGTTAACTGGAGCATAATTAAAATGAGAGGACTTCCCCAGGGGTTTCATCACCTCTGCCCAAGTGACAACCAGAACTCTCTGACTCTGATGCCAGGTCACTGAATGCAGTTTCAGAGGCACAGAGCTTCTAGAGCATCACTGTCCAATAGAAACTTCTGTGATGATGGAAATGTTCCTTCTGTGTGTGCTCAGCCAAGTACACAGCCACTAGCCACACATGGCTACTAATCACTCGGAATGGGGCTGTGTGGCTGCGGAACTGGAGTTTTCCTTTTATTTCATTTAAATTAATGCACATAGCCCCATGTAGCTGATGGCTACTATAGGAGATAGCACAGTTCTACAGGAACTGATGGCAGGAAAACTGGTTTATGGAGGATGGAGCGAGGGCTCAGTAACTTGATGTTTTAGTTTCTTGACAGATTCTTAACCCCCCAGAAGCATGACCACCAAGAGGGTCTGAGCCATGTTGGAAGGAAACCAGTTTGTCTGTGATGTCCTTCCTCTCTCTAATTCTGGGATTTCTTCAGGTAGGACCTGGACCACCATCAGGAACCAGAGAACAAGAGGAAAGCAAAGGGACTTTGGAACCTCGAAGCCATCTTTTTACAGAGGAGGAAGCTGGAAGTCAAAGAGGAAGCCCTCTTCCCTAGGTCATATGATGGCAGAACAATAAAAGCCTCCTGATACACAGTCCATGTTCTTTCAACTAAACTTAGCTGACATCTCAGCTCTTATCCCTAATAAATTGTGGGCAGGTAAGTTTTCGGGGGTTGCAGGGGAACAATGAAAATGTATAAAGGATGCCAAGAGTAGGATGTAGGGACTGGTACCCCCAGCAGAAGTGCCCATCCCATCAAAACTGGGCAACTGCCACTTGCAGCCAATTGTTGCCATGTAAGACTATGTCACCCAATTGTCCAATTTTCCCAAAAGAAGCAAGGAGTAGAGTATGCAACTTCTGGCTTAACCTGTCTTCTCCCCACCCTCATCTCTAAAACATCCTCACTAGTTAGCGATTATTATTCACAACTTATAGGTCACAGATTATTGAGGTTAAGCATCTTGCTCAAGAAACAAGTAGTAGAATATGAGTTCAACAGCAAATTGGGCTCCAAAGTCTACGCACTTCCCACCACATCTCACTATCCTCTCACAACACCAGCTCCACCCACTGAGGTTCCTTATTCTAACAGACGGGCTCAAAGTGCCTCTCCATGCAGTAGATCATCTTGCACTTTTTACTTTCTTTCCTAAATTATAATTTCATTGTTAACAAATGATGAAAATTCCATTACCATAGCTGAGAAAAATAATAAATCTATTCCTTGTTGAATCAAAATGACAACAAAATAAAATTTAATATCTGTGCCAAAATAACAGGTAAGCATCGCCCATCGAAATTTACCCCATTCCTGCCACCCATCAACAGTGGGTCAGAAGTGTCTATGTATCTTCCTTTTAAAATTACCATGTCTAAACATTTCATGCACAGGACTCTTATAAGGAAAATTAATTTTTAAACTAAAAGGAAAAAGAAGGGGGACTGGAGACAAAGAAGGTGCTATCCCACATGCCTTCAATTGTTTTCTCTATCTAAAGCCAAAACTCTGGATGTGCTATTTATATCAGTCATAATTCTTCTCTCTTTGAGATGGCACACCTACAGTGATTGATGGGTAAAGTCTAGAGTTTCTAATACTGTCTACCCTGATGGCAAATTGATATATAGTCCCCAGCAAGTTCCATTTGAGCTCATGTTTTTCCTGTAAATGTGCCCCAGCACAGCTGCCACATTCCTAAATTCTGGGCAAAATTTATGACGGTGCTTCACTATTCGATTATTGTGTAGGAGCTTAGTGTAAAACTCCCCAAATAGTGATAACATGATTGCAGTTCTTTACTTCATTGCTGGCTGCTTAGAACTCTCGGCTTTGTATCAGCAGACTGTTTGATGAAGATTAATTTCATTTTCTCTCTATCCACTGTGTTAATAAAAACAAGCATTGTTGAGAAAATAGGACCAAGTGGCACAACTGGCTAATACCCATTCCTCCTATCTCTTGTAAATTATGTTGAAATGAATGGCAGTAAAAGTGAGTTCAGAGATTTCAATCTGCTTCCCGGTGGCTGGTTAAAAAAGTACTCTCAACTTAGCCTGCTTAGCCCTTCTCACTCTAAGAACCCAGATCCGTGGGCTAAATGAGATGCCAACTGGAACTGGACATAAGGGGGATAAGGAGTGAAAAAGGCCAGGGGCAGAGATGTGATGGAAAGAGAGGAGGCCAAGCAGTGTGAGTTGCAGCGGAGGACAGGAAGCATTTGGGAAGGTTCTGACAAGCAGCTGCTTGGTGGCAGGGGGCTCATATAACACATACGAGTACCTCTACCTGTTTTATCACATCCACCAAAGATCTCAAGTGACTGTCATCCAGCTCTCCAGCCCCTGAGCACCTTAGAGTTGAGGAAGGAAACTTTTCTCCCGGAAGATCCTGAAAGAGCTCTAACTTAGCCCAAGAAGCCATTAAAGGTCAGAGCACGTGCACAGTAAATGTAACCTGGATCCAGAGCACTTTCATAGGCCTGTCTCCTGATCCCAAGTACAAAATCCTGACCCGCCCCTCCATTTCGTTCTTTTACTCTTGTCGTTAACTTAAAATGTAGTTCCAAAATTCTTAGATACTCTTCCCATGAAGAAGTGAGCTGGGGCTTCCCTGTTGGCGCAGTGGTTGGGAGTCCGCCTGCCGATGCAGGGGACGCGGGTTCGTGCCCCGGTCCAGGAAGATCCCACCTGCCGCGGAGCGGCTGGGCCCGTGAGCCACGGCCGCTGAGCCTGCGCGTCCGGAGCCTGTGCTCCGCAACGGGAGAGGCCACAACACTGAGAGGCCCGCGTACCGCAAAAAAAAAAAACAAAAAAAGTGAGCTGCATGCCCCCTTCCCTTGAATCTGGGTGGGCTTTGTGACTGCGTGACCCAGAGAGGACAGGGAAGTGAGGCGGAGTGGTCTCTGCTGTTGGTCATGACAGGCAATGTGCTTCTGCCTCCGCCGTGGGAACATGTGTGAATGAAGCCCTGGGCTCCAGGGACAGCGTCTGACAACCCCGCCACCACCAGGCTGTAAGAAAGCCAAGCCACACAGAGAGGTCCCAGGGGGCCATTCTGGTCACCAGGCATACGAGCGAAAAGTCTCCCAGGCCCAGCACTGAGTCTTCCCGGCCCTTCAAGTCTTCAAGGCCAGAGCAGAGCCAACCCAGCCCCGCTGTGCCCTGACTTCTGGCCCTTAGCCTCCTGATGAGTGTAAGAAAATGGTTGTTTTCATCAGCTCAGTTTTGAGGTAATTTGTTACACAGGAGTCATCTCTGGAACAATCCTTCTGCTCCATTCCCAGATCTTTCTCTGTGGGGGCTTACATCTTTAAATCCTTAAATGAGTCATTTCTATTTGTTTGTACCCAAAAGCTCTTTGTTCAAGTGAAAATTTCTGCCTAAGAAATTGGTGGCTAACATGGGACTCCCCTGGTGGAGCAGTGGATAAGACTCCACGATCCCAATGCAGGGGGCCCGGGTTCGATCCCTGGTCAGGGAACTGGATTCCACATGCATGCCGTAACTAAGAGTTTGCATGCCACAGCTAAGGAGCCCACGGGCCGCAACTAAGGAAGTGGCGAGCCACAGCTAAGGAAGGAACCCATGAGCCGCAACTAAGGAGCCCGCCTGCCACAACTAAGACCTGATGCAATCAAATAGATACATAAACATTTTAAAAACACAAAAAAGAAATCAATGGCTGACAGAAGCTCTAGGGCTCCTTAGCTCACAATTTGACAATCACACTTCAGCCAGAAAATAAACACGTGGCTTTCCTTCAATCAATCAAATAATTTCTGGAATACTGCCTTCTCTTGAAAGCCTTCCCAGCTTAATCACACAGAAGTTGATGGCCTGTAATTTCCTCCCTCACTCATCTCCCAGCACCACCACACATAACCACCGGCATGCATGTATTGAACAACTAAACATCATTAAAGATGTAAAGGAAATATGTCATGATATCCCCCTTCAAAGGACTTCTAATCTTGTTTGGAAGGCAGTGCTAGCCACCCTGCCCCCACCATCAGCCTTATAAAACAAAATAATAAAGATAGAGGGACCCACTCTCACAATCACATTATACATAATAAGAATATAGAAAATCCTATTTCTGTGCTTACAAGGCATGCTTCTTCCGTGCACATCCGTGTCACCAGTGTTAACAATAAGAATGATTCCTTTTGTCTGAAACAAGTTACTATTCAATCACCTATTCACACATCAATAGCCATTTACTGCTCTCTTTGTATGTGCCAGGACTTCTGCTAAGCTCTGGGTATAACCCAAGGAGTAAGACAGACGCAGTCCCTGTCTTTTCGAAGCTTACATTCTAGTGAGGAAGACAGATAACAAATGTGTAAACATTTTAAAAGTATGACTTACACAGGAAAAGAAATAAGGAGGACGCTGCAATGGACACTTAGTAGAAGTAGGAGGGCCACTTTGCTGAGGGTGGCCACAGAAGACCCAGGAAAGTAAGCGAATGGGTGGCATTTGAGGTAGATCCTAAAGATAAGAAGACGCTGGGAAAATCTACTGAAACAGGGTTTTGGGTGAGGGAACAGCACTTACAAAAGCCCCAAGGCAAAAAGAAATGACGGCACGTTCCAAGAAGAGAAAGGCCTATGTGTCCAGAGAGATGGAGGAGAAAGGAGAAGGAGTTAAGAGCCATGAGAGGGGGAGCTTGTATGTGTCATGATGCCAAGCATGTGGTCTCTGAAACTATAAGCCATCCAAGGGTAAAAGCAATCTAAATAGCAACTACACTGTGCTGATAGTTACTTAATCATCACTGTCATCAGAGTAAAGTTTATATCGATTACGTGCTAATTTGGATTGATATTTTGGAAGACATTGCTGTGTTCTTTCCTTGCCTTTCAAGTAAAAAATGTCCTTAGGACAGAAAGAAGGAGAATCTGGCACTCAAAACAGGCCTTATGCAAGGCGTACTAATATATCGCCTTGAGAAAGAATTTTTTTTTTTTTTTTTTTTTTTTTTTTTTTTTTTTTGTTTTTGGGGGCCCTTCTTGTTTGTGCCTCTCCC
>NW_006780143.1:2100711-2141084 GCF_000442215.2 Lipotes vexillifer
CCCGCGTCTCCTGCACCGGCAGGCGGACTCTCAAGCACTGCGCCACCAGGGAAGCCCGTGAGAAAGAATTTTTAAACGCCACACTTCTATGTGGCATAGAAGAGCGTGGAGAAACCTCACCCTCATCCTCATCCCAGGGGCTGTGAGAGGAGGAGACGCAGGGGAAAGAGGAACGTGGCTTGAGTGTGTCTTAAGGAGTGTTACATAGATCTGGGAAAGCCAGAAGAATGAGGGTTCCAACCCTGTTCCTGTCCAGGGCTATAGAAAGACATGACCTCTCAGGTTGCCCCATTCCAAAGTCCATGTGGAGGCAGTTAGGCAGAGAGACAGCTTGGAGTGTAGCTTTTCTGAGCACCTCTTGGTTGTCTGTGGGAACCACTGTGGTAGGGCTGGGATCCGGGGGTTCACAGCTCCCTAAACGGGGAGATTAGAAAGTAGCTGAGCTTAGAGCCAGTATGACAGCCTGGAGAGGAAAGAGATGGTGCCCTAGCAAAGGCTGGGTGTGGAGAGTCCATTCAGGGGCATCCAGCCTCTGTTCCTGAAGGGGGACAGGGATTCAGAGGGTCTGTGATACCGCTGAGAATGAGATGATACCCAGCAATCCAGGGAGACTGCCAGACCCTAATCAATCCCAAAGACACCAGAGTCCTTGTTACACCAGCTCAGATCTCAGCCAAGAATGCCAGTGGACCATGCAGCAAGTGGGGGGATGAGTGGTCAGTGAACCCCAGGCCTAGGGCTGTGGACTCCTCCCTCCCACCAAGACTGCCTCAGCCCCTCCTCTCTCCCACATACTTACATCTCATCTTGGAGAGGAGCCCAGAGAAGCCTGGAACACTGAGAGATCTGAAAGTCTGAGCACTTTTTCCTAGACATAGAGCTCTATCTAAAATCAATACAGCAGACCACGATTTAAAACAATTTGGACACCCAATTAATTTCCCTTCTAATCAGCAAGAGTTTGTTGAGGAGAAAGATCACATTAGTGAAAATCGAAATTAAGGAGCTACATGTTCTCTGCCCATCCAGATGTGGTGGGAGAGAAATTTGTGACTCATTACAAGTGCTTTACACATATCATCTCATGCAATCCTCAAAACAACAATAAGAAGCCATCGCTCTGAATCTCTTCCCCATCTTACAAGGAGGAAAGTGTCAGGTTCAACAAACTGATGAAGGTGACGCAATCCCTGAGTGTCAGAGCCACCAAAGGTTTGAGTGCTTGACCAATGCAGGGTTTGCCTCATCACTCTTGGTCCAGAATTCCTGTTAATGTGATGGCAGTGAGCATCACAAGTGTATATTTAATTTAAAAAACACAAGGCACTTACCATGGGGAAGGCACTATTCTTACTGCTTTGCAAATATGGACTCTTTTAATCTTCTTGCCAATCACATTAAGTAGTTAGTGTTATCACTCCCATTTTACATATAACACTGAGCTCAGAATGTGGAATAATTTGCCTCAGGTCAATTTTGCAGCTAATAAATGGAGGAATTGATACTTGAACCCAGACCACAGAGAATGAGAAATGAGCTATTAACTGCTGCACTGGACAAAGAATCAAAAAACTTTTCAAATTCTAACTTTTTCAAGTTACAGTGATTCTAGGTTGTAATAAAACTTACAATGGTTTAATCTTCATGGCTAATAAAAAGTTATATATTATCCTAGGGATGCAAGGATTTTTCAATATCCACAATCAATGTAATATACCACAATAACAAATTGAAGAATAAAAACCAGATGATCATCTTAATAGATGCAGAAAAAGATTCTGATAAAATTTAACATCCATTTATGATAAAAACTCTCCAGAAAGTAGGCATAGAGGGAACATACCTCAACATAATAAAGGCCATATATGACAAACCCACAGCTAACATCATACTCAATGGTGAAAAGCGGAAAGCACTTCCTCTAAGTTCAGGAATAAGACAAGGATACCCACTCTCACTACTTTTATTCAACAGAGTTTTGGAAGTCCTAGTCATAGCAGTCAGAGAAGGAAAGGAAATAAAAGAAATCTAAATTGGAAAGGAAAAAGTAAACTGTCACTATTTGCAGATGACATAATACTATATATAGAAAATCCTAAAGATGCCACCAGAAAACTACTAGAGCTCATCAGTGAATTTGGTAAAGGTGCAAGATACAAAATTAATATACAGTAACCTGTTGCATTTCTATACACTATCAATGAACTATCAGTGAACTATCAGCAAGAGAAATTAAGGAAACAATCCCATTTACCATCACCTACCTAAGGAGGCAGAATACCTGTGCTCCAAAAACTATAAGCCACAGATGAGAGAAATTGAAGATGACTCAAACAAATGGAAACAAATGGATATACCATGTTCTTGGATTGGAAGAATCAATAATGTTAAAATGACCATCTAGCCAAGGCAATCTACACATTCAATGTAATCCCTATCAAAATACCAATGACATTTTTCACAGAACTAGGACAAACTTTTTTTTAATTTGTATAGAAACAAAAAGACGCTGAATAGCCAAAACCATCTTGAGAAAGAAGAACAGATCTGAAGAAATCATGCTCCCTGACTTCAGACTATACTACAAAGCTACAGTCATCAAAACAGCATGGTATTGGCACAAAAACAGAAATATAGATCTATGGAACAGGATAGAAAGCCCAGAAATAAACCCATGAACTTATGGTCAACTAATCTAAAACAAAGGAGGCAAAAATAAACAATGGAGAAAAGACAGTCTCTTCAGTAAGTGGTGCTGGGAAAACTGGACAGCTATATGTAAAGGAATGAAATTAGAACACTCTTGAATAACATATACAAAAATAAACTCAAAATGGATTAAAGACCTAAAAGTGAAAAAAAAAAAAAAAGCAAGAAAAGACCTAAATGTGAGACTGGATACTATAAAACTCCTACAGGAAAACATCAGCAGAACACTAACATAAACCTCAGCAATATCTTTTTGGATCCATCTCCTAAAGTATAGGAAATAAAAGCAAAAATAAACAAGTGGGACCTAATTAAACTTAAAAGCTTTTGCACAGCAAAGGAAACCATCAACAAAATGAAAAGACACCCTATAGAATGGGAGAAAATATTTGCAAATAATATGACTGATAAGGGATTAATATCCAACATATATAAACAGCTTATATGACTCAACATCAAAAAAAAAAAAAAAAAAAAACCCAATTTAAAAATGGCCAAAAAACCTGAATAGACATTTTTTCCAACGAGGAAATGCAGATGGCCAACAGACACATGAAAAGATGCTCAGTGCTGCTAATCATCAGGGAAATGCAAATCAAAACCACAATAAGATATCATCTCATTATAGATGGCTATCATCAAAAAGTCTGCAAATTACAAATGTTGGTGAGGATGTGAAGAAAAGGGAGCCCTCCTCCACTGTTGCTGGGAATGTAAGTTGGTGTAGCCACTGTGGAAGACAGTATGAAGTTTTCTCAAAAAAACTAAAAATAGAACTACCATATAACCCAGCCATTCTACTCCTGGGTATATATCTGAAAATAACAAAAACCCTAATTTTAAATGATACATTTACCCCAATGTTCATAGCAATGTTATTTACAATTGCCAAGATATGGAAGCAACCTAAGTGTCCATCAACAGATGAATGGATAAAGAAGATGGGGTATATTTATACAATGGAATACTACTCATTTATAAAAAAGAAAGAAATTTTGCCATTTGCAGTAACCTGAATGGACTTGGAGGGCATTATGCTAAATGAAATAAATCAGACTAAGGAAAACAAATACTGCATGATATCACTTATATCTTGATTCTAAAAACCACAACAAACTAGTGAATATAACAAAAAAAGAAATAGACTCACACATATAGAGAACAAACTAGTGGTTACCAGGTTGTGGGGTGGTGGAATATAGGGTTGGAGAAATGGGAGGTACAAACTATTGGGTGTAAGATAGGCTCAAGGATGTATTGTACAACACGGGGAATATAGCAAATATTTTGTAGTAACTGTAAATGGAAAGTAACCTTTAAAATTGTATAAAAAATAAAAATAAATAAAATTAATATAATTTCCAGAAGTGTTCATTTTCCATTCACTGTGAAAAATCTATCTGAAGATAGTTACAACTGTAAGTAAGTTATGGCGTTTAAAGGAAAAATGGACTAAAAGACTAGCTTAAGTAAAAAGAAAGTTCTTTAAGGACTAGAGCTATCCTGGACTCTCAAGTACACTATTACCAGAGCTGCAGGAGATAACAGAAGAAAGTCAAATCACAAGAGCAAGAATCACATAAATGTTAGCTAATTTCATTATCATCAACATTAGCATCATTACTGCAGTTATAATATAAAACCAAGACATCACAACATAGGAAAGTGATAGTTATGTAAAGGGAATTTTCTCAATGGAGTCATTCATTTCATACCAAAAGCAAGGAATTTCAAATTTTAACATATTTCTGAACATTTTAGTCCAGTCCAAACCATTTAGTTCTGAAAGAGTAAAATGATGGAGGTTTCTGGATGTGTGTAACACTGTCCGTGTTCACTGTGTGCCTAAAGACTCCACAAGGCAAATCACGTTATTAGAAATAACTCGCTGACTTAATGAAACAGTAACTATTAGAGTAACTATTTCTTTTTAGCTGAGTATTTTTATTTCAGTGGAGGAGCTGGGATAAACGCTGGCTGGCTCGCTTTTGTTTCTTTTGTCTTCCTTGAGGTCTTCACCATGCCTGGCTAGATCCACCTGCACAATCAGTAAGATGCCAATACGTCTGCAATTAGGTATGTCTTCCAATAACACTGGGAAGGTGGTATCTCTGTTATTTCCACCTTACGAGTAGAGCAATGAGGACACGAAGAAGTGAGGGAGAAATGCAGCCATAGAAGACTCACCGCAATCAATTCTGTTGCTCCCGATTACGCCAAAATGCATCTCTTTTATAAATAGACCTATTTGTACACCACACAAAAGTATAGTCCAGAAGAAATGGAAAATCAGTCAACACCTTTTTTTCTAATTTTTTGATTTATTTTTTATACAGCAGGCTCTTATTAGTCATCAATTTTATACACATCAGTGAATACATGTCAATCCCAATTGCCCAATTCATCACAGCACCAGCCCCCAACCAACCAACCCCCCCGCCCCACGGCTTTCCCTGCTTTGTGTCCATATGTTTGTTCTCTACATCTGTGTCTCAATTTCTGCCCTGCAAACCGGTTCATCTGTACCATTATTCTAGGTTCCACGTACATATGTTAATATACGATATTTGTTTTTCTCTTTCTGACACACTTCACTCCGTATGACAGTCTCTAGATCCATCCACGTCTCAACCAATGACCCAATTTCGTTCCTTTTTATGGCTGAGTAATATTCCATTGTATCTATGTACCAAAACTTCTTTATCCATTCATCTGTTGATGGGCATTAGGTTGCTTCCATGACCTGGCTATTGTAAATAGTGCTGCAATGAACATTGGGGTGCATGTGTCTTTTTGAATTATGGTTTTCTCTGGGTATATGCCCAGTAGTGGGATTGCTGGATCATATGGTAATTCTATTTTTAGTTTTGTAAGGCACCTCCATACTGTTCTCCATAGTGGCTGTATCTATTTACATTCCCCCCAACAGTACAGGAGGGTTCCCTTTTCTCCACACCCTCTCCAGCATTTGTTGTTTGTAGATTTTCTGATGATGCCCATTCTAACTGGTGTGAGGTGATACCTCATTGTAGTTTTGATTTCCATTTCTCTAATAATTAGTGATGTTGAGCGCCTTTTCATGTGCTTCTTGGCCATCTGTATGTCTTCTTTGGAGAAATGTCTATTTAGGTCTTCTGCCCATTTTTGGATTGGGTTGTTTGTTTTTTTAATATTGAGCTGCAGGAGCTGTTTATATATTTTGGAGATTAATCTATGGTCCGTTGATCCGTTTGCAAATATTTTCTCCCATTCTGAGGGTTGTCTTTTTGTCTTGTTTATGGTTTCCTTTGATGTGCAAAAGCTTTTAAGTTTCATTAGGTCCCATGTTTATTTTTGTATTTATTTCCATTACTCTAAGAGATCTAGCTGTGATTTATGTCAAAGAGTCTTCTTCCTATGTTTTCCTCTAAGAGTTTTATAGTGTCCAGTCTTACATTTAGGTCTCTAATTGATTTTCACTTTACTTTCGTGTATGGTGTTAGGGAGTGTTCTAATTTCATTCTTTTACAGGTAGCTGTCCAGTTTTCCCAGCACCACTTATTGAAGACACTGTCTTTTCTCCATTGTATATCCTTGCCTCCTTTGTCATAGATTATTGGCTGTAGGTGTGTGGCTTTATCTCTGGGCTTTCTATCTTGTTCCATTCATCTATATTTCTGTTTTTTGTGCCAGTACCATACTGTCTTGATTACTGTAGCTTTGTAGTATAGTCTGACGTCAGGGAGCCTGATTCCTCCAGCTCTGTTTTTTTCCCCTCAAGACTGCTTTGGCTATTCAGGCTCTTTTGTGGCTCCATACAAATTTAAAGATTTTTTTGTTCTAGTTCCATAAAAAATGCCATTGGTAATTTGATAAGGATTGCACTGAATCTGTAGATTGCTTTGGGTAGTATAGTCATTTTCACAATATTGATTCTTCCAATCCAAGAACATGGTATATCTCTCCATCTGTTGGTACCATCTTTAATTTCTTTCACCAGTGTCTTACAGTTTTCTGCATGCAGGTCTTTTGTCTCCCTAAGTAGGTTTAGTCCTAGGTATTTTATTCTTTTTGTTGCAGTGGTAAATGGGAGTGTTTCCTTAATTTCTCTTTCAGATTTTTCATCATTAGTGTATAGGAATGCAAGAGATTTCTGTGTATTAATTTTGTATCCTGCAATTTTACCAAATTCATTGATGAGCTCTAGTAGTTTTCTGGTGGCATCTTTAGGATTCTCTATGTATAGTATCATATCATCTGCAAACAGTGACAGTTTTACTTCTTCTTTTCAAATTTGTATTTCTTTTTCTTCTCTGATCACCATGGCTAGGACTTCCAAAACTATGTTGAATAATAGTGGCAAGAGTGGACATCCTTGTCTTGTTCCTGATCTTAGAGGAAATGCTTTCAGTTTTTCACCATTGAGAATGATGTTTGCTATGGGTTTGTCATATATGGCCTTTATTTTGTTGAGGTAGGTTCTCTCTATGCCCACTTTCTGGAAAGTTTTGATCATAAATGGGTGCTGAATTTTGTCAAAAGCTTTTTCTGCATCTATCGAGATGATCATATGGTTTTTATTCTTCAATTTGTTAATATGGTGTATCACATTGATTGATTTGCGTATATTGAAGAACACTTGCATCCCTGGGATAAATCCCACTTGATCATGGTGCATGATCCTTTTAATGTGTTGTTGGACTCTGTTTGCTAGTACTTTGTTGAGGATTTTTGCATCTATATTCATGCGTGATACTGGTGTGTAATTTTCTTTTTTTGTAGTATCTTTGTCTGGTTTTGGTATCAGGGTGATGGTGGCCTCATAGAATGAGTTTGGGAGTGTTCCCTCCTCCGCAATTTTTTGGAAGAGTTTGAGAAGGATGGGTGTTTGCTCTTCTCTAAATGTTTGATAGAATTCACCTGTGAAGCCATCTGGTCCTGGACTTTTGTTTGTTGGAAGAGTTTTAATCACAGTTTCAATTTCATTACTTGTGATTGGTCTGTTCATATTTTCTCTTTCTTCCTGGTTCAGTCTTGGAAGGTTATACCTTTGTAAGAATTTGTCCATTTCTTCCAGGCTGTTCAATTTATTGGCATAGAGTTGCTTGTAGTACTCTTAGGATGCTTTGCATTTCTGCACTGTCTGTTGTAACTTCTCCTTTTTCTTTTTTAATTTTATTGATTTGAGCCCTCTCCCTCTTTTTCTTGATGAGTCTGGTTAATGGTTTATCAATTTTCTTTATCCCTCAAAGAACCAGCTTTAAGTTTTATTGATCTTTGCTGTTGTTTTCTTTGTTTCTATTTCTGCTCTGATCTTTATGATTTCTTTCCTTCTGCTAACTTTGGGTTTTCTTTGTTCTTCTTTCTCTAGTTCCTTCAGGTGTATGGTTAGATTGTTTACTTGAGATTTTTCTTTTTTCTTGAGGTAGACTTGTATAGCTATAAACTTCCCTCTTAGAACTGCTTTTGCTGCATCCCATAGGTTTTGGATCATCGTGTTTTCATTGTCATTTGTCTCTAGGTATTTTTTGATTTCCTCTTTGATTTCTTCAGTGATCTCTTGGTTATTTAGTAACGTATTTAGCCTCCATGTGTTTGTGTTTTTTATGCTGTTTTCCCTGTAATTGATTTCTAATCTCATAGCGTTGTGATCAGAAAAGATGCTTGATATGATGTCAATTTTCTTAAATTTACTGAGGCTTGATTTGTGACCCAAGATGTGATCTATCCTGGAGAATGTTCCATGCACCCTTGAGAAGAAAGTGTAATCTGCTGTTTTTGAATGGAATGTCCTATAAATATTAATTAAATCTATCTGATCTATTGTGTCACTTAACCCCCACTATTATTGGTTTTTGTCGATTTCCTCTTTTATAGCTGTTAGCAGTTGCCTTATATATTGGGGTGCTCCTATGTTGGGTTCATATATATATATTTATAATTGTTATATCTTTTTCTTGGATTGATCCCCTGATCATTGTGTGATGCCCTTCCTTGTCTCTTGTAACATTATTTAGTTTAAAGACTATTTTATCTGATATGAATATTGCTACTCCAGCTTTCTTTTGATTTCCATTTGCATGGAGTATCTTTTTCCATCCCTTCACTTTCAGTCTGAATGTGTCCCTAGGTCTAAAGTGGGTCTCTTGTAGACAGCATATATATGCTTCTTGGTTTTGTATCCATTCGCAAAGAGTGTGTCTCTTGGTTGGAGAATTTAATCTATTCACGTTTATCGATATGTATGTTCCTATGACCATTTTCTTAATTGTTTTGGGTTTGTTTTTGTAGGTCCTTTTCTTCTCTTGTGTTTCCCACTTAGAGAAATTCCTTTAGCATTTGTTGTAGAGCTGGTTTGGTGGTGCTGAATTCTCTTAGCTTTTGCTTTTCTGTAAAGCTTTTGATTTCTCCATTGAATCTGAAAGAGATCCTTGCCGGGTAGAGTAATCTTGGTTGTTGGTTCTTTGCTTTCATCATTTTAAGTATATCAAGCCACTCCCTTCAGGCTTGTAGAGTTTCTGCTGAGAAATCAGCTGTTAACCTTATGGGAGTTCCCTTGTATGTTATTTGTCATTTTTCCCTTGCTGCTTTCAATAATTTTTCTTTGTCTTTAATTTTTGCCAATTTGATTACTATTACTTCGCGTGTTTCTCCTTGGGTTTATCCTGTATGGGACTCGCTGCACTTCCTGGACTTGGGTGGCTATTTCCTTTCCCATGTTAGGGAAGTTTTTGACTATAATCTCTTCAAATATTTTCTTGGGTCCTTTCTCTCTCTCTTCTCCTTCTGAGACCCCTATAATGCAAATGCTGTTGCGTTTAATGTTATCCCAGAGGTCTCTTAGGCTGTCTTCATTTCTTTTCATTCTTTTTTCTTTGTTCTGTCCTGCAGCAGTGAATTCCACCATTCTGTCTTCCAGGTCACTTACCCGTTCTTCTGCCTCTGTTGTTCTGCTCTTGATTCCTTCTAGTGTAGTTTTCATTTCAGTTATTGTATTTTTCATCTCTGTTTGTTTGTTCTTACTTCTTCTAGGTCTTTCTTAAACATTTCTTGCATCTTCTCGATCTTTGCCTCCATTCTTTTTCCGAGGTCCTGGATCATCTTCACTATCATTATTCTGAATTCTTTTTCTGGAAGGTTGCCTATCTCCACTTCATTTAGTTGTTTTCCTGGGGTTTTATCTTGTTCCTTCATCTGGTACATAGCCCTCTGCCTTTTCATCTTGTCTGTTTTCTGTGCATGTGGTTTTTGTTCCACAGGCTGCAGGATTGTAGTTCTTCTTGTTTCTGCTGTCTGCCCTCTCAGTCACCACCTTTCTGGAGAGCCTTACTGCATCTGGTTACATTTGGGTGGTCTCAAATATTTTCATGTAGTGCCTGTGTTTCACCTCATCTCATTTTTGTTTTTTTCTGCATTTCTGGATCACTATCTAGGATGATGAGTGATCTGTATTATTTTCAGGAAGACAGAAATATTTCCCAAATCATACTGACTATTTCATGCCCAGTTCAAACCCTACATGTTTTATATACTGTCATAGGTACTTTTAGCAAAAGAAGTCTGTCACCCACAATTCTGTTACTGGTCTTAGCAAAGTACAATAGCCATTATATCTCCAGTGATGACTGTGAGGTACTCCAAGATCTTAAGAAACACACGGAATCATTTTTTTAAAAAACTGTTTTTATGTTAAGTTCATGTTAATTACACTGGTTATTTACAAATAGGTAATCCAGTCTATAATAATAACAGATAGCTATACCTGTATATTTATCTATTTGCCAAAGGCTATAGCATTGTTTCATATAAACCTTACAAAAACTACGTGAGACAGGTTTTATCAAATACTTTTCATAGCTGAAGAAACTGAGGTGGGGCTGCAGGTGGAGTTGCTTGCTTAAGCCTATGCAGCTATTAAGTCATGATACCAGGATTAAAGCCCACTTCAGTGTGATTCTGAAACCATGCTTTTAACCACAACATTATGAAGCTTCAAGTATGGAATGTATGTGTAATTTATCATCCCAATTTATTTAATAAAAGCAAGCAGTGTCTTTCCCTTGCCAGTTGAGCTTACAAACACATAATTTTCATGTTATCACCAGCTTCATTTACTCCTGGACATTCTTCCCAGACTACATTCCCAATGACTGGTATAGACTTGTTTTTTTACTTCACTGCTTCAAAAACCCTCAGGATTTTTGGAGAGCAATATACTATAATATTACTTCATCAGACCCACAGGCAGAAAAAGTTTGAACATGACATCTACTTTCATTTAAATCAATCTTCTTTCCGATCTTGAAAGGAAAGCATATTTTGCATTCATATTGCTCTGTGTTTTATATGGTCCCATAGATAATAGTACATAATGGGCTTCCAGAGCCTTTCATTTTTTGAAAATGAAAGTAATTGCATGAGAAAAGGGAAGGAAGAAAGGACTTAGGAGATAGGAAGGCTACACAGAACCAGGCACACAGTGGTACATTTTTACTAGAAAGGACACAATGTGCATTTTATACTATGCATGAAGCCTAATCATTTCTCTCACGTGCATAAAATCAGATTCCAAAGAAATCAAAGTAATAGCCTATTCTCATAAACTCAGAAAGCCAAGAATATAAGAGGATTTCAGGGTGGTTTATTTTAATTAAAAAAAATTATTTGGAGAAAACAGCTGAGGAACTTCAGTTTGGTACAAGTATCATGAGGTCTTATGTTGGATTGTCTCAGCCCTGCGTTAAATCCCACGGTAACAGATGATCCTAATATAACTACCCTTCAGAAGAATGAAACACAACCATCTAGTTGTAGGCATCTCCTAACTCATAGGGAAATTCTAGATTTTTCCAGCTGCTTTACTGGAGTTAGAGTTGACTTTTTCAATCTTGTTTTACACAGCTCTAGAGAAAAAGGGAACCATGAGCTATGTTTTACAATTTACTTAACTAATTTCATGTACTTTTGTTTTTTCTACCAAGCTTCTTGACAGTTATAATTTCTCCCCTTTGGAAATTAAGGAGAAGGGATCATAGTTCACAGTACATGCCATGCTGAGAGTCCTTGTCTACCACATGTGCTAGGACCCACTTTAAGACTAATCTTGGGACCTCTCTCGTGGCACAGTGGTTAAGAATCCACCTGCCAATGCAGGTGACATGGGTTCAAGCCCTGGTCCAGGAAGATCCCATGTGCTGCAGAGCAACTAAGCCTGTACACCACAACTACTGAGCTCTAGAGCCCACGAGCCACAACCACTGAGCCCGAGTGCCACAACTACTGAAGCCTGGGCACCTAGAGCCCGTGCTCTGCAACAAGGGAAGCCACTGCAATGAGAAGCCCGCGCACCACAATGAAGAGTAGTCCCCGCTCACCACAACTAGAGAAAGCCCGTAAGCAGCAACAAAGACCCAACACAGCCAAAAATAAATTAATCTCCTCAAAGAAACATTCCAAACCAAAACTTCTGTATACTGAGCAGTCCCCAGCTTTCCAAGCCATATCAATTATGTCACTTATGGAATTTTGTCTATCAGTTGCTTTTATATTCTTTAAGTATTTCTTGTATGTCAATCTGTCTCTAGAGATAAAGAATGGAAATAACAGTCATAAAAATGAAATTTGATTTCACTGAGAATTTTTATGGGTCCAAATTTACACACTATTGAGATATACATTGCCCCTCCAGAAATAAAGCCACTTTATTTAAAAATATATATATACATCAACACAGGCAACTATAACCTGGGTCTACTACAAAAATTCTCCCTGGAATACTCAGGGATATATTTAAGTTAAAGATCAGTGAAGGGTTTGCTTTAGAGAGAAAGAAAAAAAATCTGGAACCTGTTTCTGTTGGTACAAACAAGACCATGAAGCAGTTTACTAGATATTCAACTCTCTGGGAAGCTCATGTAAACCAATCCTAACAATTTTTTGAATGCTCTGTTTTAAGTGTTATAAATACTGACAGTAATGAATAACCAAGAAACAAAGTGAGTGCCTCTTATGAGAACATAGTTGCAATCTAATTACATTAAAGCCAGGTAGGGAGTTATCCCATGTGACAGCCTGCACTCACCTGTCTGAGATCATATCCCCAAACTAAGATGCACCCACCCACTCAAGTCCAAATCTAAGGTGCCTGTGTGTCTCTGGCACACATGTTTCAAAATTCCTCCTTGGTTAAGAAGCAAGAAGAGAGGAAAGGGAGTTTAGGTCTTAGAATAGTCACTTGGTTTCAGGTACACATACATCAAGCCAGCTGGCAGTACCAGGTCACGTGGAAGGAATGACTAAGTGGTTGTGCTCAATCTGGATGAGGCAATTGGACTAAACATAAGGCAAGACTCTGGAGCCCTAGAAGATGAAGCCACTATATACAAAGAGCTTGGATAGCTGAATGACTTCGTGGAGCATACTGAGCCCCCTCCCCCAACCCACACTGCACTGTGATGTGAGCAAGAAATAAGTGTGTGTGTTAAGCCATTGAAATTTAGGTTTTAGTTTGTTACAGTCTTTGTGCTATCTTGACTAATCATACTGTGTGTCTCCATCTACAAATGGCCAATATGGGTATCAATTAATCAAATACCCAAGTTACTTGAAGTAGAAGGTGTCCAGACTTGTTTTTTAACTGCCAGAACATGAAGTGGCCATGGTATAGCCACAGCGGTGTTCAGCACTGGATTTTAAAAAATGATTGACAACCATTGAAAAGACCACAGAAAGCAAATGTGCCCAGAGAAACAATCTTTCTGAGTTCTGAGGAGAATTCTCCCCACAGATGATGCTCATTTAATGTGTGCAATAAGTACAATTATTACACAGATGACAGAACTGAAGCTTAGTGCACCTCATCCAAGATTGTCCAGACTACGTCTGTCTGCTTAACTTCAAATCCTGTCTTCTCAACCATTACACTCCTTGAGGGCAAAAACCAGACTCCTCAATTTTTTATTTTATTTTTAGTTCCCCTCACACAGTTCTAAGCCTAGAGCTTAATGAACACTGGTAGTGTGAGTTAATGCATTCTCCAAAGTAGGTGACATACTTCTTTCTCAGTGGAAAAATCAACTATATTTTCAAGATCTTCTCAAGTCATTCAGTTACAGTCTTGCATAATAACTTTGTACAATAGGTCAGTAACGGTATTTGACAGAAAAATACAGAGTCAAAGGCAGTTAGCAACAGGAATCTCAACATGCAGCAGAGGAAACAAGCTTTGGAATATAAAGAAGAAATTTTTTTAGAAAGCAGTTACCAAGAAGAAAAAAATGTTAATGGGGTCTTTTCAGTGTGTATTTCTTGGGTGTATTACATTACAACCGAGTGATGAGACCATGCAGCAGTGAAACACTAACAGGTATTCCTGTTAAGTATAGAAAAGACAAATGAGAAATTTCTATGATATTTAAATGGATGGGGTTTAAAGTGAATGCTAAGGGAGAAAAGTCCCAATATTATCATTTATTTATAGAAAATAAAAATAGATGCTAATATTAGAGATAGATTCTTTCATATTTCACAGCAATGAATTTACAATTTGCTTTCCAGCAGACTGTAAAGAGACAAGGAAGATGAAATTTCAAAGAGACACCTGAAATACCTAAAGACAACTTTATGTCGCAGGAAGTAGAGAAACTCTAAGACAGCCTCTCTTTCCACAGAAAGGGATTGATTTGGAATGTTCAATGAATAGCTACACTTTGATTCAGACACACTTCACTTCTCAAATTCAGAGGAGCAAGTCAGGTAAAGGAAAAAAGAAGAAAACAAGCTAGAAAGCTCAAAGGACATGATTCCATAAAGCATTAATAAATTTAGACTGTGCATTTGGAAGATACAATCCAATTCAGAATGGGGAACAAGCTAGCATATGCTCTACCCATATTTTTAAAGTACAAAAAAAGGAGAATTCTTTGCAAATCACTGACCAAAATGGAAGTAAAATTACACTATCACAATGGAAATTATCAGCTGGTATCTATCCTAGAATATTAAGTAAATGAACCACAGCAGTAATAATAATAATGCCACCTCTAATTTGTATAAATCACGGTTGCTCATCTCATTTGTTATAACAAAAAATGGGTAAGTTAATCAGCAAAAGATTATTAACTGATTTATTGAGAATAAAACACAAGAATAAAAAGCAGAAGCCAATTTGCAGATGTATCACAGAGAAAATGAACACTGGGGGCACAATAAAAATGTGAGCATCCCTCTGATACCGTGTTGGTGGGACTACAGACACTATGGAGGGAAATTTGGCAATATTTAACTAAATAACAAACGTGCATATCTTTTGAGGGAGCAACAGCACATTTATGAATTTAACCTACAGAAATACCGGCTTGTACCAAATGGTGTGTTCAAGGTGGTTCATGGGGCACTCTTTATAATAACCAAAAATAATAATAATAAATAGGAATTTAGTGAAATAATTTATGATGTATTTGAATGAGTACATCATAAATGTATTCATTTCTGAATACATATGTATTCAATGAATATGTACATATGTATTGAATTCATACATATGAATTCAATACATATGTACATATGTACATAAATGTATTCAATTAATATCATGGAGGCCCAAAAGAGAATGGAAAAATTATGTATTAATATGTATAGCCTGCAAGGTTTATAATTAAGTGGAAAAAATGTAAGGTACAGAAAAGTATATATATATACTACCATTTGTGTGAGAAAAAGAAGATATATATATATATAATATATTAACAAGATACATATTAATATATACATTAATAAAATAAGAGAAGATATAATATAAATATATATATAATATTTAATATAAATATATAAAATATAGATCTTGTCCCTCTTATTTTTACTCGAGATATATAGTATCTCTAAAAAAGTACAAAAAGAAACTAATAGTATCTCTCATTTCTGAGGAGAGGAACTATGCTACTAGGTTAGAAGGGAGATTTTTCAATATATATTCTCCTGTAACTCTTTAATTTTCCCATGTGAATGTATTGGTCTCTGATCAAAAATTACATAATTTAAATTACAAAAAAAAATTTAAGATAGACAGCGTGCATTCTAAGTTACAAACAATTGCAAGTCAAATTGATAGCCACTGCAGTCACGTTGAGCTGAGGAGGTAGAGATCAGGGTTCAGGGCGGCTGAAGTGGCTGGAACCTATAAGGCAGGGTCCCAGAGAGTAAAATGTTATTCAGAGAGAACTTCCCAGAAGTCTAAGTGGGAGTTCTCCCTAAGTCTGTGGCTGACATCTGGGCCATACTTTGCAGGATGAGAACATCTGAGGCTTACCAGATAACAAACGTTATGGGGTGGAAAGAACAGAGATACTACAGGTCAAGTAGTGCTAGAGGAAGAATAGTGCTGGACATCACTGGAGCTCAGGTGCTATGAGAGTGGGAGAACTCATTAACATTCCATTAACACCTTTGGCAGCTACCTGAGACACAGGAAGTTAGTGCATTCTATAATGAGGGCCTGTCCTAAAGTAAGTCCTAGGACCCCCCACAAAGCCTAAAACAAAGCCTATCCTCAAGGAAAGCAGTCTCTCTTGTATGTTGAATACTGCCAAGTTGAAGGGGATCAGGAAGCACTTAGGCTTCCAAGAGATTTGCACTAACAAAGCATAAAACCATGTTCAAGATGATCAACCAATAATCCAACATATGCTGAAATAAGAATCAACATTTTTCCAAAGAAGATAACAGAATCCAGAGGCTCTATAACATATTACCCCAAATTTCCCATAGCTAATCAAATATCACTAGACAAACAAAGAAATAGGAAAATGTGATACACAGACAAGCAAAGAAGCAGTAAATACAAAAAAAACCTTAATGGCCCAGATATTTGGCCTAATAAAAACTTTATAGCAGCTATTATAAATATTTTCAAAGGATTAAAGAAAAAATTACTCACAGAAATAAAGGAAATATATTATCGTAAAGAGTAGACAGAGAGGAAACCTAAGCAGAGAAAAGAACCAAACAGAAATCCTAGAACTGAAATGAAAAATTTAGTGGGTGAGCCTAACCAGCTGATTGGAGATGGCAGGAAAAAAGTCAGAACTTAAAACATGTCAGTAGAAATTATTCAACCTGGGAAATGAAGAAGGAAAACACATTAAGAAAATGAACTGAGCCTCAGGAATAGGTGGGGCAATTTCAAACAGTCTTACATAAGTATAATTGTAATTCCAGTAGGAAAAGAGAATGAGATGAGCCAGACAAAATACTTGAAGGAATAATGGCTGAAAACTTCTCAAATTTGATGAAAAACACTAGCTTACATATCCAAGAAGTTTAGCAACCCCCCAAAAGTATAAACACAAAGAAAACCACACCCAGGCACTTTGTAGTCAAACTTCAGAAAGTGAAAATTAAAAAGAAAATATTAAGAGCATCCAGAGAAAATGTCCATATTATATATAGTGGAACAAGGATAAGAATGATCATGGGCTCATCAAAAACAATGGAGACTGAAAGAAATCGATGAAATAACAACTTTAAATTGTTAAAAGGAAAAAAAAAATTGTTATCTTGGAATTCTATATCCAACAAAAATATTCTTCAAAGATGAAACAAAGGCACTTTCAGATCAACAAAAACTAAGAATATTAATCACCAGCAGATCTACACTGCAAGAGGTGAAAAATCTGAAGGCAAATGATATTAGATGGCAATTCATATCTGCAGGAAAGTATAAAGAGCATTAGAAATGTTAAATAAACTAGTAAATATAAATAAGTTTATTGTCTTTTAATAGACAATCAAAAGACCACTAACTATTAAAAGCAAAAACAGTAACACTCTAAGGTGGGGTTTATAACATATGTTGAAATAAAAGATATGGTAATAATCATACCAAGAAAAAGGGATAAGTAAATTGAATTATAAGGTTATTATTGTATACTTGTGAGATGCTATTTGTAAAGGTGAAAAGGTACAATATTGACTCTAAATAGTTAAAAGTGCATATTTTAAGCCCTAGAGCAATCAATAAAACTAAATATAGAGAGATAGAAAGGCATTGATTCATTCATAATGAAAGAGACTATAACTAAAAGATAATAGAAAAAATAAAATGGCACACTTAAAAATATTGAATTAACTCAAAGAGGGCAGGAAAGAAGCAACAGAGGAACCAAAAATAAGAGACAAACGAGGAAAAAATGTTTTTAATACCTGATGTTTAGTGGCACTCACTCAACAAATTCATTCAAAAAATGCGAGCAAGCCTACAATGCTGAGGTCTTAAGAAATACAAACATTAATAAGACATTCCTCCTAACATCAAAGATCTTACAATTGTACATAGATATACAATAATTATCATATGAGAAACACAAAGAATATTATAGTTACCACCAAGCACTTCCCATACACTAGATCTTTGACTAAATGCTTTATAAATATTAATTCATTTATTCGTCACAATCCATAATGTAGGTGTCCTTAGCCCCATTTTGTAGGTAAAACTGGATGCAAGCTCCATGAGGGCAATGACCATAAGTATTATTTATCTTTGTGCTACCATATCTCACTCTTTGCTGAGCATCTAATAGGTGCTAAATAAACAGCTGTCAAAAGAATGAATGAATTTTAAAGGACCCAATAATTTTCCTCATGCAGAGAACCAGAATTGGGAGCCAGACAGACTTGAGTTCAAAGTCCTTGATATTAACAGTTAGGATCCCAAACAACAATAACCTGGGTGACAAATACACCCAGTTGGTACACGACAGTTCTAGTTTATGACTATTGTTCCAATGTGATTACTAATAGGGCCCTCACTCACTTTCAAAAAAAGCCAAATTTGAATAATAAAATATATGGTTACTCTAAGATTTCAGAAAAGAAATCTTCTCTTCTCTCGTTGGGATAATCAGGAACTCTTCTTTCAACAGGTGGCACTTGAAATCAACTTTTTAACAGATGAATAGCATTTGCTAGAGAGAAAAGAGAATAAGGTTTAAAAGGTGAAAAGGATTCTGTGACTTTAAAAAAACATGACATATGAATGAATGTGTAAATAGTTGTGAGATTTGGCACTCCAAGAAACTCTTTAAATAAAATTTTTTTTTCACAGATGTTCACAAGCAATGGAGATTGAAAGCTTCCTAAATGACTGGAAAACAAAGGACAATGACAAATAAGAACGTGTCACTGGGCTGAAGTGGAAAAACAGGAGTGTTTCTCTTTTGTTCAATCTTTATGTAAGAGTCTTAAAAGGCACAGCTGATAACATTCATTCTGTAGATCACCCTAATTTTGAGAGTAAAGGTAAAAAAGACTTAATAGATTTACATGGATACAAAAAGAGATAAATTAAACCAAAGTGATTTTCAGTTTCATGAAACAACTTAAGTTTTACTTCAAAAAAAAAAAAATCCTGTAGTTCAGATACTTTGCAAGCAGAAAATTGAGGTGTGCATTTAAAGAAGAATGTTCAACAATTGGACCAATTACTATCAATATGATTGCTATTCTTACAAACTATATCTGTTGAGCATTGACTATACATCAGGCACACTGTTAGACATCTTACATAACTAAGTTAATGCTCACAGTAATTCGTAATGTATTACAATTCTCTCTATTATACAGATGCAAAAGACATAGCTCATAGAAACCCTAACGGTTTTTAATGGTAGAACTTGAATCCGTTCTGAGATTTCCCTGATTCCAAGCAGCTCTCACTCCTGCCTCCGGGTCTCTGAATTAACAGTGATCCCAAATACGTTGAAAGTGAACAATCAAGGTACAGAAGAAAGTGCTTGCCTCTGTCCTGCTAGCTCTGGGAGACAGTTCTGTATGTCAAACAAATGGCTTTAGCACATTGCAAAGAAAATGTTGAAGGAGATGCAGAAATGGAAAAAAAAAAAAAAAGTTAAATAAATCTCACTTACCAATAAATGATTAATGATTGGGGAAAATAATGGTTTACAAATATGAACAGAATATACTTTGCCCAAAGCACAGACTATGTAATAGTTAAAAGGAAGTAAACATGGGCTGAGAACACTGGAAGGAGAACTGTGAGGTGTGTTTGCTGTTAGATTATAAGCTCCTAAACCAGAACCGTTTTCTAAGAGATGCAAAAGTAGTTCCTTCATCTATGGGATGTAAAACTGAACTTGAAAAACTATCTAAGAATATTCAGTGTAGATGGCTCCTTTCAAATGGTGGGGATTATGGAAAGAATATGTTAGGTGTTTTTCAACTCATTACTAAATCTCTCTATCTTGAATTTCCTTGACATAAGAAGCATTTTAAATCAAACTATTAGAGCATAAGTTAAGTTGCTTAAATCTTCCCTTTTCCTAAAATACTTTTTTCATAAACGTAAATAAAATATTTAAATTTCAAAAGAATCTTTGTTAAGACATTTTAGAAAGTTTACAGCTTTCACTTTGTTTTCTTACTCCTAAGTAGAAGTTTAGGTTTACATTTAGATGTTTTATGATAACATCTAAATATATTAGTTAAGCCTTCAACCAAGAATATGAATGTCTCTAGACTCTCTTGGCTTAAAAGTCTATGAGGGCATGTTACTGTCAAGATTTTCTTCTAGACGTTAAAGTCTAATATATTATTTCAAATTTGGGAATATCTCCTTCCATTTCATTTTATTCCTACTTGAATAAATTAAAGAACTATTTAGGACCAATTGAGGGGTTTTCCACAGTAGACCTTCTTAGTTATAAGAAAATGAAAAGACTGATTTCTAATTTTTCAGAGCCTCCAGGTTTAGTTTATAGCTTTCAGGATGTATAGCTAAGAAATCTTCCAAAGCTAGTAGGGAAACGGAATACAGCAAAAATAATTGTTACATAAAAAGTAGTTAAGGTAGATAAATAGATAATAAAATTCTAAAGAAGCCTGCCACAGTAGCTTTTTTTTTTTTTTGCAGGAAAATTCATCTGAATCTATCAGAATATTGAATATTGATAATTTGTGAATTAAAGTTTTCTGATTATTCTAAAACTCTTCCAGGAGAATGCTAATGTAAAAAACTTCTTGAGAATGAAAATTAAAATCCACTGAACTTAAATAGTATCCATTTATTAGGAACCAGATAAAGCTATATTTGTTCTGAAATTACTAAAACTGTCTTACCATATGGAATAATGGAATAGCCCATAAGCAAAGTGAAAAAATTAAAGTGTGTTGCAAATTCCCAACATTAATCCTCAATAAAGATTTTAGAAATCTATCAGCTTTCATTTACTTCCCTGCTCTCTCTCTATTGAATGTCTTTAAGAAATTAACACTTTCTCCTACACAAAGTCCTATGCTTTGAATACTAGAGCATCATACTTGTATTTAAAAATTAATAATGATAAGTTAAAATTCATGATGTTTTTCAAGTAGACTTCAAAGTAGACTGAGATCAAGATCAAGAATTCATTTAATCTAATTCTAGCTTCCAAAGGAAATAAGAAGAGAGTTGACCAAAATGGCAATATGGAAGGCTCCTGAGTTCCCCTCATCCCACAGATACACTGAATATATAGCTACATGTGGAGCAATTCACTCTGAAAGAAATTCAGAAACTAGCTGAGTAACTCCTACATATCAGATTAATGAGAAAATACCCACATTAAAATAGGTAGGAAAGGCTTGAGACATGCTCTCACCATAAACTCCCTTGATACCATGCCATACAATTGGGAGGAAACCCCCCAATTCCTAGTTTCTCCCTGAGGAGTGAAGGGTTTGGATCCCACATCTAGTACCCTAGCTTTTAAAAAACCCACCAGAGGGAGGGGCTCCCAAAACACCTAGCTCTGAAAGCCAATGGGGTTTGTGTCCATAAGACTCACAAGAATATGGCAAACAAAGAAGAAATCCTTAACTGGTGCACAGCACTCATCATGGCTATCCCGTCAGAGCTCAGTGCAGAGGGGCCAGGCAAAATCTCCCATCTCCCAGTCTTTCCCCAAAGAATTTTATCCAAATACGTTAAAAGTTGCTGCCTAAGGGCCAGGCTTCTAATTCAGTAAGCACTGGGAGCTATCTGTAATCATCTCTAGAAACCAAAGAAGTCAGTGGACACCACTCCCAATTCCCCCTCCAGCCCACTCCAAGTTGCCAGTATCTCTCTAGAAGGAGCCTGTACACATGTCCGTGCTCCAGCTTTTACAGCTGCCACCTGAGAGATAGGACCTGGATTGCTGGGATCTGATAGCAAAGAGGCTTCCATTCATGAGTCCCATAGAATTGTAGCAAACAAAGAAGCAATTCTTAACTAACTATCCCCCAACCCAACCACTCAGAGCTCAGCACAAAGGAAGCAAGCAAAATTGCCTATCTCCTAGTCTTTCTCTGAAAGGGATTTATACACATACTTTAAAAACTGCTGCATGAAGGCCAGGCTTCTAATTTAGACAGCATCTAGTTGTTGGCTGAAATCTTCCTCAGAGACAAGAGAAGCTGGTGGATACCTCTTACACCTTTTCCTTTCACCTCACTCCAATTATAAAAACAAATCACCAGTATCTCCCTGGAAGGAGCTGGTGCACACATCTGGCACCCCAGCTTTTGCAACAATTACCCAAGGAATGAACCTTTGGGTTGCCTGGCTCTAACTGCCAATGGAGCTTGCATACACAAGTTCTACAGGACTATAGAAAACAAAGAAATCGTTTTTAATAGACATAGGAGTTATCCTCCACCCACAGAGCTGTACACCTAGGCCCAGAACAGAGGAAGCAGGTAAAATGCCCATCTCCCAGTTTCTCCCTAGAAGGAGATTAACTACGTACTTCCCCAGGGGCTGCCTGAGGGTCCAGCATCTAATCAGCCTGCATCTAGGTTCTGATTGCAACACTCCCCTTTGGGACACTGAAAGATCGTGGCACATCCTCAATGACTTGGAGCCACTAAAAACAAAGAAGGAGGCTTGAACAATCACAAAAGTTTGAGGGACAACTAGGAGCTCAGGCCAGGCTGATCAAGATTCATCTCCTACACAAGGCCATTCTGTCAAAACTGGGACAGGTGGCTGTTTTATCTAATATGTGAAAACCAACACAGAGAGTCAAAGAAAGTGAAGAAACAGAGGAATATGTTGCAAGCAAAACAACAAGATAAATATCCAGAAACAAATCTTAATTAAACAGAGATTCTGTGGTTTACCTGAGAGTTCAAAATAATGGTCATAAAGATCAGACTCACCAAGGTCAGGAGAACAATGTATGAAAAATGTGAGAATTTCCACAAAGAGATAGAAAATATTAAAATGTTAAAGCAAATCACAGAGCTGAAGAATACAATAGCTGAACTTAAAAATTAAATATTTGGGTTCAATAACAGACTAGATGACGCTGAAGAAAGGATCGGTGAACTCAGAGACAAAGCAGTGGAATTTATCCAATTAGAGAGGCTTTTAGAAAAAAGAATGAAAAGGAGTGATGATAGCTTAGGAGACTTATAGACCAATATATGCATTAGTGGTCCCAGAAAGAGAAGACAGAAGGAAAGGGGTAGAAAGCTTATCCAAAGAAATAATGGCTGAAAACTTCTCTAACCTGGAGGAAAAACCCTGACATCTAGGTACAGGAAGCACAGAGAATGTCAAATAAGATGAATCCAAAGAGGCTCCCACTGAAATACATTATAATTAAATTGTCTAAAGTTATAGACAAGGAGAGAATCTTAAAATGAGCAAGAGAAAAGCAATTTATTACATACAAGCGTATTCCCATAAGACTTTGAACCAATTTTTCAGCAGAAGCCTTGCAGGTCAGAAGAGAGTGGCATGATATATTCAAAGTGCTGAAAAGAAAAAAAATGCCAACCAAAAATACTCTACCCAGCAAAGTTGTCTTTCAGAATTGAGGGAGAGATAAAGAGTTTTCCAGACAAATAAAGATGAAGGAGTTTATCACTACTAGACCACCCTTAAAAGAAATGTTAAAGGGAGTTCTTCAAGCTGAAGCAAAAGGATGCTAATTAGAAACTGGAAACTATATAAAAGCATAAAATTCACTGGTACAAGTAAATATATAGCTAAATTCAGAATGCTCTCATGGTGTAATGGTGGGCAAATAACTTATAGCTCTAGTATGAAGCTTAAAAGACAAAGTACTTTAAAAAAATATAACTACAGTAAGTTGTAAATGGATACACAATGTAAAAAGATGCAAACTGTGACATAAAAAACAAAATGTGGGCGTAGAAGACCTTTGGTCTGCATTTGAAGTTATTATCAGCTACAAATAGACAGTTATAAATATAAGACGTTTTATGTAAGCCACATGCAATCACAAAGCAAAAGCCCACAGTAGATATATGAAAGAGACAGAGAAAGGAACATAAGCATACCACAACAGAAAATCATCAAATCACAAAGAGAGCAAGAGAAGAAGAAACTAACGAAAGAATTACAAACAATCAGAAAGCAATAAACAGAATGGCAATAGAAAGTCCATAACTATAAATAATTACTTTAAAAATAAATGGACTAAATTCTCCAATCAAAACATATAGAATACCTGAATGGATTTAAAACAAAAAACAAAAACACAAGACCCAACTGTATGCTGCCTACAAAAGATTCACCTCAGATTTAAGGATACATATGGATTGAAAGCAAATGGATGGATAAAGATATTCCATGCCAATTGAAACCAAAAGAAAACAGGGATAGCTATATTTATATCAAACAAAATAGACTTTAAGCCAAAAGCTGTAACAAAAGACAAAGAAGATCATTATATAATGATAAAGGAGTTAATTCATTAAAAGGATATAACAACTATAAATATTTATGCATCAAACATAGGAACACCTAAATATATAAAGCAGATATTAGCAGACCTAAAGGGGGAAATAGACAGCAATTCAATAATAGCAGAGGACTTCAATATCCCACTTTCAACAAGAGATAGATCATCCAGACAGAAAATCAATAAGGAAACAATGGACTTAAATTGGATTTAAATCACATGTTAGATCAGAGAGAGTAAGCAGACATATACAGAACATTCTATCCAAAAGGAGCAGAGTACATATTCTTCTCAAGTGCACATGGAACATTCTCCAGGATAAATAATATGTTAGGCCACAAAATAAGTTTTAATAAATTTAAGAAGATTGAAATCATTAAATATCTTTTCCTGGGCTTCCCTGGTGGCACAGTGGTTGGGAGTCCACCTGCCGATGCAGGGGATGTGGGTTCATGCCCTGGTCCAGGAGGACCCCACACGCTGCGGAGCGGCTGGGCCTGTGAGCCATGGCCACTGAGCCTGCGCATCCAGAGCCTGTGCTCCGCAACAGGAGAGGCCACAACAGTGAGAGGTCCGTGTATCACAAAAAAAAAAAAAAGCACAATGGTATAAAACTAGAAATCAATTACAAGAAGAAAACTGGAAAATTCACAAATAAGTAGAGAGTAAACAACACGCTCGTGAACCACCAATGGATCAAAGAAGAAACCAAAAGAGAAATCAAAAAATATCTTGAAACAAAAGAAAATGTAAACATAACATACCAAAACCTTGGGGATGCAGCAAAAGCACTTCTAAGAGGGAAGTTTATAGCAATAAGTGCCTACATTTAGGGTGAAAAAAAGAGCTCAAATAAACAACCTTACTTTACACTTCAAGGAACTGGAAAAAGAAGAACAAAATAAGCCCAAAGATAACAGAAGGAAGGAAATAACAAAGATCAGACCAGAAATAAATAAAATAGAGACTAAAAAGACAATAGAGAAGATCAATGAAACTAAAAAGCTGATTCTTTGAAAAGATAAACAAAATTGACAAACCTTTAGCTAGACTCTCTAAAAAAAGAGAGAGAAAGGAGTCAAATAAATAAAATCAGAAATTAAAGAGGAGATATTACAATTGATACTGCAGAAATACAACAGATCATAAGAGACTATTATGAACAATTAAATGCTAGCAAATTGGACAACCTAGAAGAAACAGATAAATTCCTAGACACATACAACCTATCAAGACCGAATCATGATGAAATAGAAAATCTGCACAGATTGATTACTAGTAAGGAATCAGTAATTAAAAATCTCACAACAAACAAAAGTCTGAGCCCAGATGGCTTTACTGGTGAATTCTATAAAACATTTAAAGAAGTACTAGTACCAATCCTTCTCAAACTCTTCTAAAAAATAGAAAATAACACTTTCAAACTCATTCTACATGGCCAACATTACTCTGATACCAAAGTCACACAAGGATATTACAAGAAAAGAAAATTAGAGGTCAGTATCCTTGAGGAATATAGATACAAAAATCCACAACAAAATATTAATTAGAGAATGAAATATAACAATATGTTAAAAGTATCATAGACTATGATCAAGTGGGAAATATTCCACGGATGCAAGAATGGCCCAACATCTGCAAATCAATCAATGTGAAAAATAATACAATCATCTCAATAGATGTAGAAAAAGCATTTGACAAAATTTAACATCTTTACATAATAAAAACTCTCAACAAACTGTGTTTAGATGGAACGTGCCTCAACATAATGCAAGCCATATATGACAAGCCTACAATTAATATTATACTCAATGGTGAAACACTGAAAGCTTTTTCTCTAAGATCAGGAGCAATACAAGGATGCCTACTCTTACTGCTTTTATTCAACATAGTACTAGAAGTCCTAGCCAGAGCAATTAAGCAAGAAAAAGAAATAAAAGGCATCCAAATCAGAAAAGAAGAACTAAAATTGTCTCTATTTGAAGAAACATGATATTATATATAGAAAACCCATAAAGATTCCACCAAAAGACTATTAGAGCTAGTAAGTAATTTCAGAAAAGTTTCAGGATACAAAACCAATACACAAAAGTCAGTTGTGTTTCTGAACACCAACAACTAACTGTCAGAAGATGAATTAAGAAAACAATCCTATTTACAACATCATAAAAATGAATAAAAGTACTTAAGAATAAATTTAACCAAGGAAGTGAAAAATCTGTACACTGAAAACTACAAGATATTGATGAAAGAAAGTGAAGCGGATACAAATAAATGGAAAGATAGTCCATGTTCATAGGTTAGAAGAATTAATGTTAAAATGTCCACACTAATCAAAGCAATCTATCTACACATTCAACGCAATCCCTATTAAAATTCTTACCAAAATTTTTCACAGAAAACTCTAAGATTCATTGCTAAAATTTATTTGAAACCATAAAAGACCCTGAATAGTCACAGCAATCCTAAGAAAGAAGAACAAAGCTAGAGGCATCATTCCTGTTTTCAATCTACATTTCAAAGTTATGGAAATCAAAGCAGTAAGATACTGGCATAAAAACAGACATACAGATCAAACGCACAGAATTGGGAGCCCAGAAATAAACTCGTGCATATAAGGTCAACGAATTTTCACCAAAGGACTCAAAAATATACAATGGTCAAAGGATAATTTCTTCCATAAATTGTGTTAAGAAAACTGGACAGCCACATGGCGTTGAATGCAACTGGGCCCTTATACAATACACAAAAATCAACTCAAAATGGATTAAAGACCTGAACATAAGACCTGAAACTATAAAATACCTGAAAGAAAACATGGGAGGTTAATCCTTGATATTGGTCTTGGTGATGACCTTTTCAATTTGATATCAAAAGCAAAGGTGTCAAAGCAAAAATAAACAAATGTGACTACATCAAACTAAAAGTCTTCTACACAGCAAAGGAAATCAACAAAATGAAAAGCCAACCAATGGAATGGGAGAAAATATTTGCAAACCACATATCCAATGTATACTTTGGTTAATACCCAAAGTATACAAGGAACTCATACAAATCAATAGTAAAAAAGTAAATAACCCAAATTTAAAATGAGCAAAGGATCTAAATAGACATCTTTCCAAAGAAGATTGACAAATGGCAAACAGGTACCTGAAAAGGTTTCAACATCATTTATCATCAGGGAAATGTAAATTAAAGCCAAAATGAGGTAACATCTTACATCTGTTAGAAGGTCTATTATCACAAAGACAAGTGATAACAAATGTTGGCAAGGATGTGGAGAAGAGGGAACACTTGTACACTGTTGGTGGGAATGTAAACTGGTATAGCCACTGTTGAAAACAGTATGAAGGTTCCTCAAAAAATCAAAAATAGAACTATCAAATGATCTAGCAATCCCATTTCTGAGTATATATCTAAAGGAAATGAAATCAGTATTTCAAAGAAATACCTACACTCCTATGTTCACAGCAGCATTATTCACATTATTCACAAATACCCAAGTATTTGTCAACAGATGAATGGACAAAGAATATGTGATATATATATATATATATATATATATATACACACACACACATACATACACACACACACACACACAAACAACGAAATATTATTCAGCCTTAAAACAAGAAGGAAACCTTGTCATTCACAACAACATGGATAAACCTGGAGAATATTATGCTATATAAAATAAGCCACACAGAGAAAGACAAATACCACACAGTGTCATTTATAATGGAATCTTTTTTTAAAAAAAGTTCAACTCGTAGAAACAAAGTATAAAATTGGTTTCCAGGGGCTGCAGTTGGGGAAAATAGGAAGAGGTTGGTAAAAGGGTATAAACTTTCAGTTATAAGATGAATAGGTTCTGAAGATTTAATGTTTAACATGGTGATTATAGTTGACAACACTGTATTGTACAATTGAAATTTGCTAAAAGAACAGAACTTAAACATTGCCATCAAAAAAAATAGAAGAAAATAGAAAAGAAAGAAAGAAAAGAGGTAAAGGTGTGAAGTGATGGTTGTATCAATTAAGTCAATGGGGGAGAATCCTGTCACAATGTATATCAAATCATCACACTGTAAACTTTAAATATTCAGAGAGAATAAGAAAATTGAGAATATTCTTCATAACTTTAGTATCCGTTACAGAAATTCAGTTATCACGGCTTCCATGATAGAAATCTTAGAGCATTTCTTTCCAGCTCATAAGCATCCAGATTAAACAAATTAATAGAAAAAATTCTGTTTCCCAAACAACCCTGTTACAGATATTTTATGTTCAGGAGGCATGGAAGCAATGATGAATTTTCATTTCCACTCTCCACTATTAGGACAATTTTTCCAAATGAAGACTGCCTTTGTCATGAGGACAAAAGCCATAAACGAGTGCCACTGAGAAGCTACCTCTTTTGTGATTGACATCAGGCATTTGTGAGAGAGCTGGCACTATTCAAGAACGAAGTGAAATGGCCCTCGCTAACTGCTACAATATTCCATACTTTTTCTATATCAGATGTTAGTGTTCCTTGTCACCCTATAACAAAGTTTAAAAGGGCTTTAATATCACTCATTTGTTCCAATATACCAGAGAATTCACACCGAATTCATTTTAAAGCAATCATTTAGGAAGGTCATTAAACAAAGCTCTACCCATATTCTGCATCAGAGCATTCACTCTTGAAGGAAATAACAAGAATGAAACAAGGGAGGCGAGTACAATTAGAACACAAAGATGAGAACAAGCCAGGACGACTGTTTGGAAATGCCTTTCAGGTCAACCTTATTTAAAATAGCACCTCCCCTAAACCACACCATCTAAACCTTTCCTCTGCTTTATTCTTCTTCATGCTATTATCAACAAATGACATTCGTATTTTTCTTTTTTTTGCCATTTTTTTAACATCTTTATTGGAGTACAATTGCTTTAAAATGTTCTGTTAGTTTCTGCTGTTTAACAAAGTGAATCAGCTATATGTTTACATATATCCCCATATCCCCTCCCTCTTGTATCTCACTCCCACCCTCCTTATCACACCCTTCTAGGGGTTTGCAAAGCACCGAGCTGATCTCCCAGTGCTAGGCGGCTCCTTCCCACTAGCTATCTATTTTACATTTGGTAGTGTATATATGTCCATGCCACTCTCTAACTTCATCCCAGCTTACGTTTCCTCACCCCACCTCCCCCCGCCACAACCCAGTGTCCTCAAGTGCATTTTTAAAAAAATATTTAACTTAACACTTTTAATTGATTGATTGAGCTCATATTGACATATATAGCAGAGAACAAGATTTAAAAATATATATATATACATATACTAAAGAACTTCAACAAAGTTAAGGACACAAAGGGAATTAACAATGAGGTTATGATAAAAATAGATACCATAAATTCTATGTTTTTGCCAGAAGTGGGCCAGAATTTTGACATTAACCAGTGAACATGAGAGGAGAAACATAGTTATTTACAAAACCTACAAAATTCTTAAGAAAAATGCAGAACAGTTGTTTAGGAAACATACAGATATTTCTGATTAAACAAACTTTGGAAGTGATATAATAAAGTTAATGTTCTTAACACTGTAAGAGTATTCTGTATGTAAAATTCAAAAATGTAGTATAAAAATGCAGTATACAAAAGCAAAAAAATACTGGTGTAGAGTAATGAACAGTGTGTCAACGCCCAATGCTGAATTTAACAGTATTGTCTTTTGGGGCTTTTTGTTTGTTTTTTTACATATTTATTGGAGTATAATTGCTTTACAATGGTGTGTTAGTTTCTGCTTTACAACAAAATGAATCAGTTATATATACATACATATGTTCCCATATCTCTTCCCTCTTGCGTCTCCGTTCCTCCAACCCTCCCTATCCCACCCCTCCAGGCGGTCACAAAGCACCGAGCTGATCTCCCTGTGCTATGCGGCTGCTTCCCACTAGCTATCTACCTTACGTTTGGTAGTGTATATATGTCCATGCCTCTCTCTCGCTTTGTCACAGCTTACCCTTCCCCCTCCCCATATCCTCAAGTCCATTCTCTAGTAGGTCTGTGTCTTTATTCCTGTCTTACCCCTAGGTTCTTCATGACATTTTTTTTTCTTAAATCCCATATATATGTGTTAGCATATGGTATTTGTCTTTCTCTTTCTGACTTACTTCACTCTGTATGACAGACTCTAGGTCTATCCACCTCATTACAAATAGCTCAATTTCGTTTCTTTTTATGGCTGAGAAATATTCCATTGTATATATGTGCCACATCTCCTTTATCCATTCATCTGACGATGCACACTTAGGTTGTTTCCATCTCCGGGCTATTGTAAATAGAGCTGCAATGAACATTTTGGCACATGACTCTTTTTGAATTATGGTTTTCTCAGGGTATATGCCCAGTAGTGGGATTGCTCGGTCATATGGTAGTTCTATTTGTAGTTTTTTAAGGAACCTCCATACTGTTCTCCATAGTGGCTGAACCAATTCACATTCCCACCAGCAGTGCAAGAGTGTTCCCTTTTCTCCACACCCTCTCCAGCATTTATTGTTTCTAGATTGTTTGATGATGGCCATTCTGACTGGTGTGAGATGATATCTGATTTTAGTTTTGATTTGCATTTCTCTAATGATTAATGAAGTTGAGCATTCTTTCATGTGTTTGTTGGTAGTCTATATATCTTCTTTGGAGAAGTGTCTATTTAGGTCTTCTGCCCATTATTGGATTGGGTTGTTTGGTTTTTTGTTATTGAGCTGCATGAGCTGCTTATAAATTTTGGAGATTAATCCTTTGTCAGTTGCTTCATTTGCAAATAGTTTCTCCCATTCTGAGGGTTGTCTTTTGGTCTTGTTTATGGTTTCCTTTGCTGTCAGAAAGCTTTGAAGTTTCATTAGGTCCCATTTGTTTATTTTTGTTTTTATTTTCATTTCTCTGGGAGGTGGGACAGAAAGGATCTTGCTGTGATTTATGTCATAGAGTGTTCTGTCTATATTTTCCTCTAAGAGTTTGATAGTTTCTGGCCTTACATTTAGGTCTTTAATCCATTTTGAGCTAATATTTGTGTATGGTGTTAGGGAAGGATCTAACCTCATACTTTTACATGTACCTGTCCAGTTTTCCCAGCACCAATTATTGAAGAGGCTGTCCTTTCTCCACTGTACACTCCTGCCTCCTTTATCAAAGATAAGGTGACCATATGTGTGTGGGTTCATCTCTGGGCTTTCTATGCTGTTCCACTGATCTATCTTTCTGTTTTTGTGCCAGTACCATACTGTCTTGATTACTGTAGCTTTGTAGTATAGTCTGAAGTCAGGTAGCCTGATTCCTCCAGCTCCGTTTTTCATTCTCAAGATTGCTTTGGCTATTCAGGGTCTTTTGTGTTTCCATACAAATTGTGAAATTTTTTGTTCTAGTTCTGTGAAAAACACCAGTGGTAGTTTGATAGGGATTGCAGTGAATCTGTAGATTAATTTGGGTAGTATACTCATTTTCACAATGTTGATTCTTCCTATCCAAGAACATGGCATATCTCTCCATCTATTTGTATCACCTTTAATTTCTTTCATCAGTCTTATAGTTTTCTGCATACAGATCTTTTGTCTCCTTAGGTAGGTTTATTCCTAGGAATCTTATTGTTTTTGTTGCAGTGGTAAATAGGAGTGTTTCCTTAATTCCTCTTTCAGATTTTTCATCACTAGTGTATAGGAATGCAAGAGATTTCTGTGCATTAATTTTGTATCCTGCTACTTTACCAAATTTATTGATTAGCTCTAGTAGTTTTCTGGTAGCATCTTCAGGATTCTCTATGTATAGTATCATGTCATTTGCAAACACTGACAGTTTTAGTTCTTTTCCAATTTGGATTCCTTTTATTTCTTTTTCTTCTCTGATTGCTATGGCTAAAACTTCCAAAACTATGTTGAATGAGAGTGGTGAGAGTACGCAACCTTGTCTTTTTCCTGATCTTAGGGGAAATTGTTTCAGTTTTTCACCATTGAGAACGATATTGGCTGTGGGTTTGTCATATATGGCTTTTACTCTGTTGAGGTAAGTTCCTTCTATGCCTACTTTCTGGAGGGTTTTTAACATAAATGGGTGTTGAATTTTGTTGAAAGCTTTTTCTGATCGATTAAGATTATCATATGGTTTTTATCCTTCAATTTGTTAATATGCTGTATCACACTGATTGATTTGCATATACTGAAGAATCCATTCATTCCTGAGATAAACCCCACTTGATCATGGTGTATGATCCTTTTAATGTGCTGTTGGATTCTGTCTGCTAGAATTTTGTTGACGATTTCTGCATCTATGTTCATCAGTGATATTGGCCTGTAGTTTTCTCTCCTTGTGACATCTTTGTCTGGTTTTGGTGTCAGAGTGATGATGGCCTTGTAGAATGAGTTTGGGAGTATTCCTCCCTCTGATATATTTTGGAAGATTTTGAGAAGGATACACGTTATCTCTTCTCTAAATGTTTGACAGAATTCACCTGTGGTGAATTTGGTACCATTTGGTACTGGACTTTTGTTTGATGGAAGATTTTTAATCACAGTTTCAATTTCATTACTTGTGATTGGTCTGTTCATATTTTCTATTTCCTCCAGGCTCAGTCTTGGAAGACTGTGCTTTTTAAGAATTTTTCCGTTTCTTCTAGGTTGTCCATTTTATTGGCATACAGTTGCTTGTAACCTCTCATGATCTTTTGTATTTCTGCAGTGTCAGTTGTTACTTCTTTTTCATTTCTCTTTCCATTGATTTGAGTCTTCTCCCGTTTTTTCTTGATGAGTCTGGCTAATGGTTTATCAATTTTATCTTTCAAAGAAACAGCTTTTAGTTTTATTGATCTTTGCTATTGTTTCCTTCATTTCTTTTTCATTTATTTCTGATCTGATGTTTATGATTTCTTTCCTTCTGCTAACTTTGGGGTTTTTTTGGTTCTTCTTTCTCTAATTGCTTTAGGTGTAAGTTTCGGTTGTTTATTTGAGATGTTTCTTGTTTCTTAAGGTAGGATTGTATTGCTAAACTTCCCTCTTAGAACTGCTTTTGCTGCATCCCATAGGTTTTGGGTTGTCATATTTTCATTGTCATTTGTTTCTAGGTATTTTTTGATTTCGTCTTTGATTTCTTCAGTGATCTCTTGGCCAATTACCAGCGTATTGTTTAGGCTCCATGTGTTTCTATTTTTTACAGGATTTTTTTCCTGTAATTGATATCTAGTCTCATAGCATTGTGCTTGGAAAAGGTACTTGATATGATTTCAATTTTTTTTAATTTACTGAGGCTTTATTTGTGACCCAAGATATGATCTATCCTGGAGAATATTCCACAAGCATTTCAGAAGAAGGGGTATTCTGTTGTTTTTGGATGGAACGTCCTATAAGTATCAATTAAGTCCACCTTATCTAATGCGTCATTTGAAGCTTCTGGTTCCTTATTTATTTTCATTTTGGATGATCTGTCCATTGGTGAAAGTGGCATGTTAAAGTCCCCTACTATTATTGTTACTGTTGATTTCCCCTTTTATGGCTGCTAGCATTTGCCTTATGCATTGAGGTGCTCCTATGTTGGGTGCATAAATATTTACAATTGTTATACCTTCTTCTTGGATTGATCCCTGGATCATTATGTAGTGTCCTTCTTAGTCTCTTGTAATAGTCTTTATTTTAAAGTCTATTTTTTCTGATATGAGAATTGCTACTCCAGCTTTCTTTTGATTTCTATTTGCATGGAATATCTTTTTCCATCCTCTCACTTTCAGTCTGTATGTGTTCCTAGGTCTGAAGTGGGTCTCTTGTAGACAGCATATATATGGGTCTTGTTTTTGTATCCATTCAGCCAGTTTATATCCTTTGGTTGGAGCATTTAATCCATTTACATTTAAGGTAATTATTGATATGTATGCTCCTATTACCATTTTCTTAATTGTTTGGGGTTTGTTTTTGTAGGCCTTTCCTTCTCTTATGTTTCCTGCCTAGAGTAGTTCCTTTGGCCTTTGTTGTAGAGCTGGTTTGGGGGTGCTTAATTCTCTTAACATTTGCTTGTCTGTAAAGGTTTTAATTTCTCTGTCGAATCTGAATGAGATCCTTGCTGGGTAGAGTAATCTTGGTTGTAGGTTTTTCCCTTTCATCACTTTAAATATGTCCTGCCACCCCCTTCTGACTTGCAGGGTTTCTGTTGAAAGATCAGCTGTTAACCTTATGCGTATCCCCTTGTATGTTATTTGTTGTTTTTCCCTTGCTGCTTTTAATATTTTTTCTTTGTATTTAATTTTTGATAGTTTGATTAATATGTGTTTTGGCATGTATTGCCTTGGATTTATCCTGTATGGGATTCTCTGTGCTTCCTGGACTTGATGGACTATTTCCTTTCCCGTGTTAGCTAAGTTTTCAACTATAATCTCTTCAAATATTTTCTCAGAACATTTCTTTTTCTCTTCTTCTTCTAGGACCCCTATAATTTGAATGTTGGTGTGTTTAATGATGTCCCAGAGATCTCTGAGATTATCCTCAGTTCTTCTCATTCTTTATTCTGCTCTGTGGCAGTTATTTCCACTATTTTATCTTCCAGCCCACTTATCTGTTCTTCTGCTTCAGTTATTCTGCTTCAGTTATTCTGCTATTTATTCATTCGAGAGAATTCTTAATTTCATTTATTGTGTTGTCATCATTGTCTGTTTCCTCTTTAGTTCTTCTAAGTCCTTGTGAAGTGTTTCTTGTATATTCTCCAATCTATTTCCAAGATTTTGGCTCATATTTACTATCATTACTCTGAATTCTTTTTCAGGTACACTGCCTATTTCCTCCTCATTCATTTGGTCTGGTGGGTTTTTACCTTGCTCCTTCATCTGCTGCATATTTCTCTGTCTTCTCATTTTGCTTAACTTACTGTGGTTGGGGTCTCCTTTTCTCAGGCTGCAGGTTCACAGTTCCTGTTGTTTTTGGTGTCTGCCCCCAGTGGGTAAGGTTTGTTCAGTGGCTTGTGTAGGCTTCCTGGTGGAGGGGACTGATGCCTGTTTTCTGACGGGTGGAACTGGATCTTGTCTTACTGCTGGGCAGGGCCACGTCCAGTGGTGTGTTTTGGGGTATCTGTGAACTTAGTATAATTTTAGGCAGCCTCTCTGCTAATGGGTGGGGTTGTGTTCCTGTCTTGCTAGAGGTTTGGCATGTGTCATCCAGCACTGGAGCTTGCTGGCCGTTGGGTGGAGCTGGGTCTTAGTGTTGAGATGGAGATCTCTAGGAGAGCTCTCGCCAATTGATATTACGTGGGGGCAGGATGTCTCTGGTGGTCCAGTGTCCTGGAGTTGGCTCTCCCACCTTGTAGACTCAGGCCTGACACCCAGCTGGAGCACTAAGACCCTATCAGCCACATGGCTCAGAAGAAAAGGAAGAAAAAAACGAAAGAGAAAAAATAATATAATAAAATATAAAAAATAATAAAATATATAATAAAAGAAGAGAGCAACCAAAGCAATAAACAAACCCACCAATGATAACAAGCACTGAAAACTAAACTAAGATAAACATAATAATCAGAAACAGATCAGTTGCAGACAGCAAACCCCAAGTCTACGGTTGCTTCCAAAGTCCACCGTCTCAATTTTGGAAACACTCGTTTTCTATTCAGGTATTCCACAGATGCAGGGTTCATCAAGTTGACTGTGGGGATTTAATCCACTGCTCCTGAGGCTGCTGGGAGAGATTTCCCTTTCTCTTCTTTGTTCTCACAGGTCCTGGGGTTCAGCTTTGATTTTGGCCCTGCCTCTGCATGTAGGTCACCTGAGGGCATCTGTTCCCCACCCAGACAGGACGGGGTTAAAGCAGTGGCTGATTAGGGCTCTCTTGCTCACTCAGGCCAGGGAGAGGGTGGAGTACGGTAGTCATAATTGGAATGCGGGGTGAGCCTGTGGTGGCAGAGGCCCATATGACACTGCAACAGCCTGAGGCATGCCGTGCATTCTCCCAGGGAAGTTGTCCCTGGATCTCAAGACCCTGGCAGTGGCACGCTGCACAGGCTCCCAAGTTGGGGGAGAGCGTGGGTAGTGACCTGTGCTTGCACACAGGATTCTTGGTGGCAGTGGCAGCAGTGTTAGTGTTTTATGCCTGTCTCTGGGGTCCAAGCTGATAGCCATGGCTTGCATCCATCTCTGGAGCTCATTTAGGCAGTTCTCTGAATCCCTCTCCTTGCGCACCGCGAAACAATGGTCTCTTGCCTCTTCAGCAGGTCCAGACTTTTTCCCTGACTCCTTCCCGGCTAGCTGTGGCACACTAGCCCCTTTCAGGCTGTGTTCACACAGCCAACCCCAGTCCTCTCCCTGGGGTCTGACCTACAAAGCCTGAGCCTCAGCTCCCAGGCCCCACCCGTCCCAGCGGGTGAGCAGACAAGCCTCTCGGGCTGGTGAGTGCTGGTCGGCATGGATCCCCTGTGCGGGAATCTCTCTGCTTTGCCCTCCGCACCCCTGTTGCTGTGCTGTCCTCCGTGGCTCTGAAGCTTCCCCCCTCCGCCACCCACAGTCTCCGCCCTTGAAGGGGCTTCCTAGTGTGTGGAAACTTTTCCTCCTTCACAGCTCCCTCACAGAGGTGCAGGTCCCATTCCTATTCTTTTGTCTCTGTTTTTCCTTTTTTCTTTTGCCCTACCCAGGTATGTGGGGAGTTTCTTGCCTTTTGGGAGGTCTGAGGTCTTCTGCCAGCGTTCAGTAGGTGTTCTGTAGGAGTTGTTCCACATGTAGATGTATTTCTGATGTGTTTTTTTTTTTGTTTTTTTGTTTTGTGTGTGGTACGCGGGCCTCTCACTGTTGTGGCCTCTCCCGTTGCAGAGCACAGCTTCCAGACGCGCAGGCTCAGGAGCCATGGCTCATGGGCCCAGCCACTCCGCGGCATGTGGGATCCTCCCAGACCGGGGCACGAACCCGTGTCCCCTGCATCAGCAGGTGGACTCTCAACCACTGCGCCACCAGGGAAGCCCTATTTCTGATGTATTTGTGGGGAGGAAGGTGATCTCCACGTCTTACTCCTCCTCCATCTTCCAAACAGCCTGTATTTTTTTTAACTAATTTATTTATAGTATGCTTTCAGAAATTTCCTGGTGGTCCAGTGGTTAGGACTCTGTGCTTTCACTGCCCAGGGCACGGGTTCAGTCCCTGGCTGGGGAACTAAGATCCCACAAGCCATGCCGTGTGGCCAAAAATGAATAAATATATAAATAAATATAGTATGCTTTCCCCTTAAGAATGCAAGCTCCATAATGGCAGGATTTTGTGCCTATTTTGTTCATTGACTATACCTCCCCAAGTGCTAGGACAGAATCTGGCATACAGTGTGCATTCAGTAAATATGTGTGTGGAATGAATAGGGACCACTAGCTGAGTAACCCAAGTCAGCCTCCACAAGACTGGAAATTGAGGCTTCTAGTCAATTCCTGGAGAGATGTTAGGAAAAATAGGCAAATTTTCCTTTTGATATTCACCACTTTCTCACAATATCAGAGGCTCAAAAGTAGCTAATGGTGGGAAAAGAAAATAAACGTTAACTTGGAGAAGGTGCTCGATTATACTCATGATAGAAGAAACAGCTAAAATAAGAATGAGGCAGTATTTTTTCCTGTCAGATTAGCACTCAGTGTTGGTGGGAGCATAGGAGGAGCATTGACTCACAGACATTGCTGGAAGGGTAGATTGCTGCAACTTTTATGACGAAAAATTGTGTAATTACTTTCATCTAATAATTCTACCCTTAAGACTTTGTCCTGCAGATATACTTGCACATGTGTGCACTGTTGGAAATAGGAAAAGATTAAAACAACCTAAATGTCCACTAGAAGGGAACTGGCTGTATAAATGATATGACATATAAGCAACAGAACACCATGCAGCCTTTAAAAAAGAATAAGGTAGGGTTTCCCTGGTGGCGCAGTGGTTGAGAATCCGCCTGCCAATGCAGGGGACATGGGTTCGTGCCCCGGTCTAGGAAGATCCCACATGCCGCAGAGCGGCTGGGCCCATGAGCCATGGCCGCTGAGCCTGCGCATCCAGAGCCTGTGCTCCGCAATGGGAGAGGCCGCAACAGTGAGAAGGCCGCATACAGCAAATAAAAAGAAAAAAAAGAGTAAGGTAGACCACTATATTTCACCTCTCCAGAAGCTCACAGTTGGTACTGCCAAACATTTTTTGAATTTGCAGACTACCTTACAGTTTTATTAGTGAAAATAATAAATTGTTTTTACTCCAATAGCAAAGCTTTTATAACTGTGAAAATATCTGTTTTATCTAGAATTATAGGCATCTCAGAAAGCTAACACAAATGGACTGTAGATAGTGGACATGAACTTTACTTCATCTCCAATAATTTTAAATTTAGTTTGTTATACTTTCCAGATCCATTTCAAGATACATCTTCTCCATGAAGGCTTCCCCTGGGCCCCTGTGAATACTGCATGACAAGCACCCCCGGAGACTTAGTCTCAGGAGGCAGTACAGGAACGAGTCATCCTACCCCCGATGGCATCAGACTTTTGCATTAAGTCAGGAAAAGTGGTATCTAAGGATGTAGAGAATTATCTACTAGATGAAATCTTACTAAGCCCACGAGCTAAATGCGAATAATGATGGCCATACCACGCACCCAGATGTTTGAATCAAAAACTTAGAGATCATACCAGATTGTTCTTTCTTTCCCCATACAACAGTTCATCAACAAATTCTGTCCACTCTACTACCAAAATAAATCTCCACTCCCTTCCTCCATCTCCACTGCCTACACATGAGACTGCAAGAGCCCCCTAATCATTCTCCTTTCATTCTCTTCCTTTCATTCACCCTCCCACTCCACTTTGTACCCAAAATTTCTCTGACTTCTGCTCAAGAATCCACGGGTAATATAAGAGTAATAATAAAATACAGACTAAGTACAATGGTTAAAAAAACAGAAAGAGAGTGAGAGAAATCAGCTCTGCTTAAGGAGATCAGGAAATTTTTCACAGAAGAGAACACCTTTGATCATTTCTTGAAGGACAAGCAGCAATTTTCCAGATGAGTGATGTGCGTGGGGGAGAGCTTGTCGGCAGAAGGAATAGCATGTATAAAGGCACTGAGGCGTGAATCAGCAGACTGTTTAGTAAATTGAAAGCAGTTCAGGATGGGTAGGGAGCAGGATGGATGTGGGAGGGTGGTAAGGAAGGTAGCAAAGTCCACCCATGGAGAGCCTACACCTTATGAGCCATTGTGAAGAATCTGACCTCCTTCATGGAGTCCAGTGGTTATCAATGCTTTGGGGTCATAAATCTTTAAAATCTAGTGAAACTATGAACCAAATTCTCAGGAAAAAGAGGGAAAAAAGCACACTCACCAAAATAATGCACACAGTGTGCACAAACACTCTTAAGCCCAGAAATAGCTTGGACTTTAGGTTTAAAATCCTGCTATAGGCAACATGCCCATTTTCAGTTTTTTTAAATGGCTGGAAGTATATACAACAATCAGGAGAGTAATATTATCCAATTTGTGTTTCAGAAAAATAGCCAGCTCTGTTGTGAACATATTAAAAGCAAGTGAGATTAATGGTAGAATGAGCAAAAAGGCACAATGACAACCATCTGATCAGGAGATGATAAAAGAAATTGTCAAGAAATTTTTGGAAAGATGAGTAATTCAACCTATCAGATATTTAAATGTATTACAGTAGTTAATGTGATGCTGATCAAAAAAGAGCTAAAGAAATCAATGAAAATGATAGAAAATCTACATACAGAATTTTGTATTATGTTTTTTCAAGATAAAACTTGAAAGGGAGGGCTTCCCTGGTGGCACAGTGGTTGAGAGTCTGCCTGCTGATGCAGGGCACACAGGTTCGTGCCCCGGTCCGGGAGGATCCCACATGCCGCAGAGCGGCTGGGCCTGTGAGCCATGGCTGCTGGGCCTGCATGTCCGGAGCCTGTGCTCTGCAA
>NW_006780143.1:2141336-2160691 GCF_000442215.2 Lipotes vexillifer
TAGGGAAAGTGTATATAATCCTGGGATGGGGAAGATTTCTAAATCTTTCTAAACACAACAAAGGCAAAAACTTTAAAAGGAAAACAGGCAAAGACTCAACTACATATACAAAAATTACTCATGTAAAAATATACCAAGGGAAAAAAGTCAAAAGGTGACTAAGCAAATGGGAAAAATGATAGAAGAGGCATAGCCAAATGAATACTATCTTTCTGGATAAAGAATTTCAATAAGATTAATTGGAAAATAAGCATCACAAAAGAAATATAAGCAAGGAATACAAGTAGGCAATTTATACGAAAAAATGTCCAACTTCATTAGTATTTTAAGAAATACAAATAAAACCACCATGAGGTACCATTTCCCTTGCATCAGATTGGCAAGGTTTTTATTTAAAAACAATACTACTTAAAGCAGGATACAAAATTAATGCACAGAAGTCTCTTGCACTCCTATACACTAATAATGAAAAATCTGAAAGGGAAATTAAGCAAACACTTCCATTTACCATTGCAACAAAAAAATAAAATACCTAGGAATAAACATACCTACGGAGACAAAAGACTTGTATGCAGAAAACTATAAGACACTGATGAAAGAAATTAAAGATGATACCAACAGATGGAGAGATATACCATGTTCTTGGACTGGAAGAATCAACATTGCGAAAATGACTATACTACCCAAAGCAATCTACAGATTCAGTGCAGTCCCTATCAAACTACCAATGTCATTTTTCACAGAACTAGAATAAAAAATTTCACAATTGTATGGAAACACAAAAGACCCTAAATAGCCAAAGCAGTCTTGAGAAAGAAAAGTGGAGCTGGAGGAATCAGGCTCCCAGACTTCAGACTATACTACAAAGCTACAGTAATCAAGACAGTATGGTACTGGCACAAAAACAGAAATATAGATCAATGGAACAGGATAGAAAGCCCAGAGATAAACCCACGCACATATGGTCACCTTATCTTTGATAAAGGAGGCAAGAGTATACAATGGAGAAAAGACAACCTCTTCAATAAGTGGTGCTGGGGAAACTGGACAGCTACATGTAAAAGAATGAAATTAGAACATTCCCTAACTCCATACACAAAAATAAACTCCAAATGGATTAAAGACCTAAATGTAAGGCCAGACACTACAAAACTCTTAGAGAAAAACATAGGCAGAACACTCTATGACATTAATCACAGCAAGATCCTTTTTGACCCACTTCTTAGAGAAATGGAAATAAAACCAAAAATAAACAAATGGGACCTAATGAAACTTCAAAGCTTTTCACAACAAAGGAAACCATAGACAACCCTCAGAATGGGAGAAAATATCTGCCAACGAAGCAACTGACAAAGAATTAATCTCCAAAATATACAAGCAGCTCATGCAGCTCAATATCAAAAAAACAAACAACCCAATCCAAAAATGGGCAGGAAACCTAAATAGACATTTCTTCAAAGAAGACAGACAGATTGCCAGCAAACACATGAAAGGATGCTCAACATCACTAACCATTAGAGAAATGCAAATCAAAACTACAATGAGGTATCACCCCACACCGGTCAAAATGGCCATCATCAAAAAATCTGCAAACAATAAATGCTGGAGAGGGTGTGGAGAAAAGGGAACCCTGTTGCACTGTTGATGGGAATGTAAATTGATACAGCCACTATGGAGAACACTATGGAGCTTCCTTCAAAAACTAAAAATAGAACTACCATACCACCCAGCAATTGCACTACTGGGCATATACTCTGAGGAAACCATAATTCAAAAAGAGTCATTTACCACAGTGTTCACTGCAGCTCTATTTACAATAGCCAGGAAATGGAATCAACCTAAGTGTCCATCAACAGATGAATGGATAAAGAAGATGTGGCACATATATGCAATGGAATATTACTCAACCATAAAAAGAAACGAAATTGAGTTATTTGTAGTGAGGTGGATGGACCGAGAGAGTGTCATACAGAGTGAAGTAACAAAAGCAGGTTATACAACCGTATTATCACATACTAGCCTAGCACAACCCCACTACCACCCTATGCTACCATACATAAACAAGAGAATATATGTTGGTTGAGATATTAATTTGAAGTACATTGATACAGCAAATGATAGCTAATTATCAGTAGTAGTAGTAGCAGTAATAGAAACAATACACAACCCTAAGGAAATGGCAGCCTGACTCACAGTTAACATGTCAGTAATGGAATTCAGATAGGGAGCCAGGTTTCTAGAATTCCTTCACTGGTCTGCTGCAATACTGCTGATGTAGCACGATTGACCTTGTTATAGCTCCTCATACTGGTCACTTCATCCTAATCCTGCCCCTTTCCCTGCCAAATTTTGGCCCAGAAATTTCCAAAGGAAGAACACAGAGAGGAAACCTACAGGCAGTTGGACATGGAAACTACGAAGGGACAGAAAAAGAGGTTTGGGGTTGCTGCTGCCTCCCCTGGAGGCGTCAATAATTTCTCTCGTAGTGGTACTGATTGACACGAGTTGGAAAGCATTGCTCCGGATTGATGGGCTGACAGCTACGTGGTGATAGTCCTGGTATAACTTAGCACAAGAGTGCTTAGATACCATCCTGTGGCCTCTGGCTCACTAACACATACTGATTTCTAAGTATCCCGGTTTGTAAGGCTCATGGCAAGTACCATGTTTTCATCCATTTCCAATATGTTTTCATTTCAAAAGGTCCACATGGGGCCCCTGAAAATTTACAGCTTTCATATAAATCAGTTTACCATGCATTAAAACCATATCATATACACTTTAGAACAGCATCTCAACAAATCTGTACTTCATTTTGAGATATGCTAGCATGGAAGTTACAACGAGTAATATTTAAGCCTAATTTGCAATGGACATGTTTCTATTTAGTTCACATTTGCAAACTTATCTTTGTGACTGCTAATTCCTTTGCCTCTGATTCCCTCCTTTCAAAACTATAGACAAGAGGTTCATCAGAAGACCTTACTCGGTACTGAAAGCAGTTGAATGTGAGGCAGAAAAAATGGAATAGCTTTTGAAATTGGGGGAAAATAGAAAGAAAGAAAACTAATGCCCACATAAATGAGTGGATGTTTAACAAAGGAAGTTATCCCAAAGGTCAGAGATTGGCAGAGGAAATATGCTATTTACCAATGGTGGGGAAGGAAAAGACACATAAAACTTACTCTAAATATTTGCCATTCTGTTTTATTTAAGACCAGGGTACATTAGCAGGGGAGAGCTGTGTACACAGTGAGGACACCAAGCTACAGGGTCCAGTTCCTTAATCAGCAGCGAGAAGTTACTCTCACCAGTCCTAATCTGTTTCAGCAGAATTCCTATTACTAACTGAGAGTGGTAATCTCAGAGAATATCTATTTTACTATCAGTAGTTCTTTAGTTCTTCATAATTTTTAAAATTTATTTTATTTTGTTTTATTTATAGTATATTCTAGCTCAATTGTCTTGTTTGATTTATCTAACGATTTTGCTTACTATCATTTGTTTGGAACCTCACTCCTAAAAGTTGCTGGAACCTATTTTGTTGACATTTACAGTCATTCCACATAGTAGAAAATAATAAATTACACTGTGTTAAGACAAAATGAAATTATTAGTCCATTTTGACAGTTTTCATTGATGAAAAAGGCATCCTCCTCATAAACTAAATTTTATGTGAGCTTCCTTTATATTTGGAAATTCCAGGAGTGATTATTTAAAAGTGAAATCATCCATTTACCAGAATAACTCAGAACAAACCCGTGGTGTTATAAGACCTGACAGTATTTCTTGGAACAGAATGTTATTAGCTCATAAATTAAAGACAGGCACACAGATGCCTGCCCCACACATAACATAAAACATTTTGCTTCAAAAAGCCTTCGGTCACATTTTGACCATAAACACTACATACTTGATAATCTCACCAGTGGGAGGTTTAGGTTGTAAAGGGTTTACCATTTCTCACACATTCAGGCAGAAAGATGTACTGTTTCATTCTGAAGATCCTCATTTGGTTTCCCCCACACTTCATCAACAAACCCATGCTTCACTCCCGAAATTTCTTTTCTAACTTACCTTGGGCATACAAATCTGGAAGGGGAGAGATGCTGCAGTACAGGCAGCATCAGCATGTGGCCAAGGGAAATGAAATCTCAGTTCCTACCAACAATACAAATCTCTGACATTTGATAGCAGGGAAAAAAAGGGGGAGCTAACGTCCCATCTAATCTCAGTGCTTTCGCAGCAGATATTTAAATGAAAACAGTTCAAGCTCCTGACGCCACAGAAGGTAGACTTTGCATAATGTTCAGTTTCTAATGCCTCCAGAAGGTATCTGATATTTATTTATAAGCTAAATATATTAAGCCTGAAATGAAAAAGCTTCTAGAATTTCCAAAAAGCCTATATAAAATTGCCTGAATATGTATTAGCGTATAAGTTGGAAGAAAACATTTTTTAATCCTACTTAGGTTTTTCTGGTTATTATTTGCCCTCCCCACCCCATCCCATACACTGGATCATGAAAACACGATTTTAAAGATTTTTTAACACAGACATCATTGACTTGATTGTTGAAATCTCCCTGAAGCCCATTTTTAAAGATCACCTGGGAAAAAAATCTTTGGAGATTTTGTGAACTGTCCCAGTTTCCAAAAAAGCAGAGAGGTGAGTGCAAAGACCCTTTGAGATTATGAGATGGCAAGTGCGGAGGCTTCAGGAGGTGTTCTGAAAGAAGCAAGTCCCTCACAAACGCAACTGTAAAGCAAGAAGTCATTTTTCTCCCTGATCATAACAAAAGAAACTGAAGCAAACTCCTGTTTAACTGGAATCACACCATCAGAAGTTCACATAACCATTGTTTTATTAAGTCGCCTTTCATGAGAAAGAGACAAGTGAAGCAAAAACAAGCTGGCTCAGAGGCTTATTTTTAAAAGCAGCTATTAGGATACGATCAGTGGAGATTTAACCTGAAATAAATAGCCTCATAAATATGAAAAGGATTCTAAAGTTGTGATTCATGTTCATATGATAATGTTAGTAGTGACTGTATTTTATCATTTGCTAATCATTTGAAAAGTGGTTTTGCCCCAAACGGTTAAAAGTTCTAACCCCAAGTTAATTACAATATATGTTTTTAATTAACCTATCCCCAGCCTATTTTGGACAAATTGAAATCACAACAAAATGAAGAATGAGGGTTATTTATTTTACTTGGGGAGAGAGGGACAGGGAGACTGAGTGAGTTATTTAAAAACGTAACTTTAATATGCATCATTTCTTTGTAGAGCAATTAGATAAGAACACAAGGTTAGAGACTGAAAAATCTGTATCTACAATATAATTTACTTTATAGCAGAATAAATTTGGGGAAAATTCACAAACTCAGTTTTACCAAATGTAAGTTAAGGGTGTCAGTATGCTTTCTGTATCTTCCACAATACAAAATTACAAGGTTCACTGACCTGGTCAAATTGAGCTGGATAAAGGTAATTGGCCATATAAATGGTGAAACCTATTTTTACGTGGAGAAAGTAAGACTGGCCATTGATTTGACCACAAATATATAAATGTTGTCCTTATGTCTTTATATGGATTTATTTGAATAAGATGCTCATCCAGTAATCAACCCTAAGTTTCTTATGAAGGTACCAGACCATTACTATTGCTATCTCCTACCTATAAATGAAAAAATGAAAGTAGAAATCATAAAAACAAGTTGCCCGACATATAGGATGAGGTTAAAAATAGGACTTAGAATTGTAAAAGTATTGAAAATAGTGCTCTGTATTCAGTAAGCACTTAACACATATTTGTGGAGTAAATGAATGAACTGACACTCCACAGCCCAGATCACCAGGCTTTCCAAGCACCCTGTGGTTCTTGCTAAGACCTTTAGATGTTCATATAAGATGAAAATTACAGGAGGCACATATTTCTGCTACTGCCTTTAACCATCTCTTTTTGCCCCTGTCTCTCTTGGGTCTCTTTGCTACCTCTAGGATAACCCAAGTTTGCTCCAAGGGAGTTCACAATGTAATATATGCATAGTAGGAGAAACCTAAGTTCTAAACATAGTCTTCCCAGCTCTCCCAATAACTATGGGCCTTAGGGAAGTCATAAGACATGCCTTTATCTCCCTACCCGCAGAAGGATTAAAGGCTGAATTTGACCCATAGTCTGTTGGTGTTAAGGATGTCAGAGCCACACTATTCCTCTCAATGGGGAAAACTTCCAGGAGTTTAAATGGTGTTAAGAGATTTGGCAAAACCAAAAGAGTTTCCTTTCATCCCTAATTCCATAGCACCTAGCGCTGGACTCTCTACCAAGCCAAGAGAGGGAAGCTGAACTGACCCCACTCTCAGCTCAGTCATGTTCAGTAGCATGACTGATAACAACATCTTTACTGACCAGGATGTATGGGTGATGTCTTGCTAGGCTTGTTGCAAAATTAATGCTACATTAAAAGTGAAATGAAATTGGAATTAGTATTGTTAAATACATAATGACAATAATAAAGAACTCTTCTTACCACTCTCAAAGGCCCAGGAAAAGTGTCCACATAGTTTTTCTCATTGGCACAAAAAGAGTCTAAATGGTTTCATGGGAAGGTTTAAATAATAGGAAAAAAAATCATATTTCTCATTCCTTCTCTTGGAAAAAATTAATAAACAGTTAAATGAGAAATAGTAAGAAGAAATCCTCAGGATGTTCTCTAATGGAGAATATTCAGCCTTTGGAATTTAAATATCGGAGAAAAAATTGAAAGGTCACTTGTCCAAAGACCCAAGGGCAAAATCTGGAATTTTCTTCAACTAATCTAAGTGCCATCATATTTCCTGCTCATTTTCAACATAATTAATCACACTGAATTACATTTTCAATCACACTGAAAAAACAAGGCTAGAACAGAGATCCACATTTTCACTTCATTCTTGTTCAAAGAAACAACATAATCTATAGGACGTTATGAACATGCTGTCTCTGAATCCTAATCCTCCCCTAGGTTTAAACGGGCCAGCCAGCTTTCCAGCCAACAGTCAGCCATACATCTGTACACTCTTAGAGAGCAATGTATGCCTTGTCTTCATTCACTGAGTCCATAAACATTTCACCAACCAAATGAAAAGCCCTGGGTAAAGAAGAAGATACAGACCCTGACCTCGAAGAGCTTAAAATTTAGTATGGAAGACATATTTGCATGCCAAATTACTAGAACATGAAGTAAAATGTACACACTGCCATCAATAAGGTTCTTTAAAAAATCCAACATCTATGACATTTCAGAGGCCACAGCTACGCTGAGAAAATGAGAACATTTCCCAGCATTTAAAAAATCACTCCAGGGACTTCCCTGGTGACGCAGTGGTTAAGAATCCGTCTGCCAGTGCAGGGGACACGTGTTCAAGCCCTGGCCCGGGAAGATCCCACATGCTGCGCAGCAACTAAGCCCATGCACCACAACTACTGAGCCTGAGCTGTAGAGCCCGCGAGTCACAACTACTGAAGCCTGCGAGCCTAGAGCCCATGCTCCGCAAGAAGAGAAGCCACCGCAATGAGAAGCTCGCGCACTACAAAGAAGAGTAGCCCCTGCTCACCGCAACTAGAGAAAGCCCGCGCGCAGCAACTAAGACCCAACGCAGCCATAAATTAATTAATTAATTAATTAATTAATTTTAAAAAATCACTCCAGAAAACATTCCAGATTATTAAACAGATCTGAGAAAACAAAGCATCATAGCTGAGGGAGGAAAAAACAAAATTAAAAAACAGTTTCAAAGTAGCATCTTCATTTTTTCATTCAACTACACACACACCAGAAAAACATAAAATGAGATCAGATTTCTCCAATCCAACTTTGCCTAGTCTCTGTGAGGAAAGCTAGTTTCAAATGCACCAGCAATTTTGAGATTAAAATGTGAAGCGAGCGAACGTCACATCATTATACAGGTACAGTGTTCAAATTACCCTTAGGATTAAAAATCACATTTTATTTTTTTCAATGAACACTGTAAACATGCACAGTCAGAAGCCTCTTACCTTTGCTGTTTAATTATCCATCTGATTGCAGCTCAGATCAGCTCTTTATAATCCAATTTTGAGAAAACAATGCATCTATTTAAAAGCATAGTTTGTTCAAGTAGAAAGTTGACAATTCTCCTAGTCTAGAAAGAAATTGGCATGTTTGCTTGTGCATATCAAATTATTTAATTGCAAAACTGGGAATTATTCCATAGATGTGAATGGATATCTAGTTTATGTCACAAAGGAGAGATTATACTCTTAGGAAAAGTTATTTACTTACTCATTTTCCTAACTAGATTTCCATGCACATGAGAATTTCACGTCAGGAAACTATTGCCAACAATGTCCCACCGGAGACAACCAAAAGAAGATCACAAATGTCTTGTTAGCTGTAAATAATGATACAATGGAGATCTTTGGGAATATGATTACAGCTGGTCTATAGCCTGAAGAGTTTTAAAGTTATATTAAGCCAAGTAAACTACATTTTACTGATTTAAGCTGATGCATTAAAACAGGTTTGTTGTACGCCTTGTCACAAAACAAGAAAAATCAAGGAAAAGCATCAACTCCTTTTTTCCCAAAATATTTTTCCAATTATAAGGTCTATAGCTCCTCCTTCTCTGCATATGCTGACAAACGCACCTCTCCTGCCCCCCTAACTTAAGTACATTACTCCCTGCAGTAACTTGTCTGAAGTTGTTTGTCTGTAGTTCTTACTGGCAATTTCTAAGTTATCTTTCGAGATCTTCTGAGGAAATGACTTATCAGGGCATCTCATGTGTTCTTTTGTGTTCATGCCCCCTCCCCCTTTATTTTCCTTCCTTGGCACCGTAGGAGGAAACATACAAAAGTCTATAACTTACGGTGGCTTATTTATTTTTAGTTGAATGTATTTGGAAACTATTTTTTAGAAAAGGACTGAACTGGGAAATAGGAGATTTTGAGCCTGGTCATTGTGTAGCCTTGGGCCAGTTATATAATTCACTGGGCCTGTCTTCTCTGGCACAAAATAAAGAGGACCTTATTAGATGATCAATCTCAAAAGTTCTGACAAACTTGACACTGGAGGACTTTCTAGCTCTTGGACTTGGGACCTCACACTTGGATGCCATTTGTTACATTAAAAATATGGTTGGCTCTTCTCCCAGTGGATAAAAACCCAGGCAAGAACAAAGGGCACGTACCTGAGGAGGGAGTGTTAACAAGAGAGAAGCAGGCAGGCAGGGAGGTGTGGGAAGAGCAGGAGAGGAGAGGCGAGAGGAAGAGAAAGAGGAGGAGAAAGAGAGAATAATGAGGAGAGAGGAAACCTCCAGAGACATGGTGAGGGAGGTTGGTAAGACGGGAGCAGGGCAAAGTGTTTAGAGAAAAAGAGGACACACTACAAAGGTACACACAGTTAAGAGAACTCAAGAACAGACCCAAGTAACAGTACACAACTCTAATTACAGAGCATAACATTTGAAAACCTTCACATGTATTTTTTGCATGGTAACAAATACCTCCAGTTATCCGTTTCTCTCCAGAAAAAAAAAAGCAAAATATTTGGATATTGAAATGATAACTTTAAAGCTCTATAAATATTTGTGAAGGAACAAAGTTATCTTCTATTATGTGTTTACTACACACTAGATAATGACATTTTAAACAATCATATGTTATTATTTAAAAATTAGCATGAGAGAAATTCTAGCACAGAGCCTGGGAGATGGTAGGCATAAATATACCTCAGAGGAAGAGAAAGGGGAAGGAAAGAGAGAAAGAAAGGTAATTTTTTTTTTTTTTTTTTTTTTTTGCGGTACGCGGGCCTCTCACTGTTGTGGCCTCTCCCATTGCAGAGCACAGGCTCCGGACGCGCAGGCTCAGCGGCCATGGCTCACGGGCCTAGCTGCTCCGCGGCTTGTGGGATCCTCCCGGACCAGGGCACAAAGCTGTGTGCCCTGTATCGGCAGGTGGACTCTCAACCACTGCACCACCAGGGAAGCCCAAAAGGTAATATTTTAAAGTGACATATAAATAATCTTCCTGAGCTCGAAAGCCATACATTATAGTGGAGAGAGGACAAAAGGATAAAATATGCCCATGCTAAATTGCTTAAGACTCTGAACAAGCTGCAAGTACAAACTTCAGTAATAAAAAGTTAAGTAACCAGAACTCAATAACCAGAATCCTGAATTTACTAGAACACACACACATACCTTTACTGTCCAGTATTCAAGGAAAAACAAATTTACAAGAATATAAGATATTTCGGTGTTCATGAAATAATAGTGATCACCAGCAGCAGCAACTTCCTAGGAGTGTCCCTGGAGAACAGTTATCCCTGGTTCCTACATATCCACAGAACAATAACCACTGTTACTCCACATGCAGACCAGAGATCAGGAAGCCACTCAAGGACCCACTGGTCAATGAAACCCTAGTTGCTCAAAGTAGTGAGCTTCATAGTCAGAACGAGCTGACTGTTTTCAATGGTTTCCCACTAGAGAGTTTAAAACACAACCTCATCCATAAAACTTGTGGAGTGAAGGGCCCCCAGCCAGTAGCCCCACTCCCCTTCTCTTTCCCAACTTCAGCTCTGTTCCGCAATACAAGGAGCCCTGCACACACTCATGAGAACACTCCAGCCCACCCATCCAAGATGCACATACAGCTCCACACTCTTTGGTCCTAGTAGCACTCGTACTCAAGTAGTGCAGTTCACACCTGGGAGATCTGACCCCAAGACAGGCCCACACAGGCTCTGGAAGTAATACGGGGGTCACTTAAGCATGTCCATCAACAGATGAATGGATAAAGAAGATGTGGCACATATATACAGTGGAATATTACTCAGCCATAAAAAGAAACGAAATTGAGTTATTTGTAGTGAGGTGGATGGACCCAGAGTCTGTCATACAGAGTGAAGTAAGTCAGAAAGAGAAAAACAAATACCATATGCTAACACATATATATGGAATCTAAGAAAAAACAAAAAAGGTCATAAGAACCTAGGGGTAAGATGGGAATAAAGACGGAGATCTACTAGAGCATAGACTTGAGGATACGGGGAGGGGGAAGGGTAAGCTGTGACAAAGTGAGAGAGTGGCATGGACATATATACACTACCAAGCGTAAGGTAGATAGCTAGTGGGAAGCAGCGGCATAGCACAGGGAGATCAGCTCGGTGGTTTGTGAACACCTAGAGGGGTGGGACAGGGAGGGTGGGAGGGAGGGAGACACAAGAGGGAAGAGATATGGGAACATATGTATATGTATAACTGATTCACTTTGTTATAATGCAGGAACTAACACACCATTGTAAAGCAATTATATTCCAACAAAGATGTTAAAAAAAAAAAGTAATACGGGGGTCACTTAAGCAGGGGATTGTGGAGTCCTGAGTGGTTTAGCAGTGGGGGTGAGGGTGCCTTGCACGAACCACGTCCCTGAAGAACCCTCTCTTCATGGAACATGGACCAAGGCCAAGAATCTTTCTCGTCCAAGGCCAAAGTGTGTTACTGTTGATACGACATTTCTGCCTTAATCTGAGTTAGCCAGAAAATCTAATTAGTTGTATCTCATATCCCAAAAGCCGGACTAGATAGTATTGGTTATACTATTTAGTGAAAATAACCATCCTAAGTGCTAACATTACTTTAGCTCAGTTGGTCAAGTGATTTTGGTTTTAATACTATGGAGTCCACAGTAAGCACAAGAGGATGCATTTCTTCAGCAAGAAAAGTCTAGACACAACTAAAAACTAAACCAGCACGAAGAGAAGCTTTGTGAGCTGTTAGGCAGTGACCAGGTAGAGAGAAAAGCTTTCGTCTCAAGTCCTACTTCCTTACGCTCAGTCTACAAAACATCACAGGTCAAGTCTGTGAGCCAAACTGAATGATGAATCTTCCCTTTCATTCTCCCTTCTTTTAGCACCTTACCCTACCATACATGAGTTGTTCTCCATAGGAACACAAAAAGATCCACTTGCCCAAGAATGTGTCCTGTGCCTCTACTTCCCCCTTTCTACCACCAGACAATTATTTTTCTCATCTTTTCGGGGCTTTATCCATTGGTGGTAGTCACCCAACTAATAGAATAAACTACCTACCATGTACCAATGGGCTAGTGAGTGTTCTCAGTTGAATAGGTCATCTGTGCAAGTTAATTAACACTGTAAACAGGGCCTTGAAAACACGTCATTCCTTAATAAGCAAAATGACTCCAGTAGAAGGTAGGTATTGCAGAAATGAGATCAGGCCAGTGGGGACACACAAGCTTCTTGGAGCACTTTGAACATACCATGCAGGCAACTGCCTGCTGCGCTGAGAGGCCTCTCTATGTACCTAGAATACAAGGAAGAGATGAGAGAAAAGAAACTTGTCCTAATAGTTTTGCAGGGCAATTGAAAAGACAGAATCTATATATAATGAAAACTGTCTAATAACATTAAAAAGTAACACAAGGATGCGAATAGATGAGTTATAAGGCCTTTTCCCTCCTGATTTCTAATACTCTTCCAAACATCTGATCTGCTGTGAGCTTTCCCTGAAATTTTGATTAAGAGACAGAACACTTGGCTTGAGTAGCAAAAGAAATAGCTTGGAAGAACTTAGACACATCTCCCCCCTTCTGCTCTCACATTCTTCTAATTCCCCAAATTTGGGCCTTTTGGAGGATGTTTAGAGGTGTCCGTACACATTCCATGTGCCTCTATGTTTTAAGTCTTTTAATGTATCAAGGTTCTCAAGAGTTAGCTTTATTCTCCTCTATGTAAGGGTGAATACTGAGTCCACTTCAGTTTTTTCCAGCTGCTTGGAAAATGGCAGCTTTGCCATTGTTCTGGCCCATGATTTCAAAAAGGCAGGTAATCCCTGAAATCCCAGAACCCTCAGCTTAGTGTCAGAAAACTCACATTCCAATTCCAGCTCTAATGCTCAGTTGCCTCGAGGAAGCTATTGAACTCTTCTTTGAGCCTCAATGTCGTCTATAAAATAGGGATTTGTTTCAGCCAAGACCAAATCAACTAGCTTGTATGGGAGAGCACACAGCCCAGTGGGGCTCAGTATGTGTGGTTGATGTGAACATTCATGCCAGGTATTCTCTGTTTCAGAATTTATCAGAACAAGATCAGATCCATCTATTTATTCAGTTAACAAATGCTTTGTTGAGCACCTAATAAGCATCGGATGCTCCACTGAGCACTTGTGAGAACCACAATAGCTATGAGCCATCCCGTCGCTACTGGAAAGTTTCTATTTTCAAATTACCTCTCTTCTAGTATTTTCCCTTTTGGAAGATAGTTAAGAATGTACGTCATGTTTGCTTGCTTAAATTATACCTTCTGGGGCCTCCCTGGTGGCGTAGGTTGAGAGTCCGCCTGCTGATGCAGGGGACGCGGGTTCGTGCCCCGGTCCGGGAAGATCCCACATGCCGTGGAGCGGCTGGGCCCGTGAGCCATGGCTGCTGAGCCTGCGCGTCCGGAGCCTGTGCTCCGCAGCGGGAGAGGCCACAGCAGTGAGAGGCCCACGTACCGCAAAAAAAAAAGAAAAAATTATATTTATTGGCAACATTTTGGAATGGAGTCCATCCCTCCCTGGGCTTCGTTATACATCAAAATTCCCACAGTTGGTATTTTTTCAAGACACATAGATCAGCACAGTCTCTAAGAAGTTCTCTCTTGGGTTTGATAAAGAAGAATTAAAATACACCTGGACTTTATCAAGCCTGGTGTTCAGGCTGTCAGGAGAGGCTGGAGTTGGTAGGGATAAATTAAATTATTAAGAATGGAAGCTTCCAATAATCAAAGGAGAGAAGCAGTAACGAGCAGCACACAAAGATAATGAGTAAAGCACATACCCTGCACACCAGGACCCATCTGATAATTATTCTGCCGTTCAAATGCACCCCTCCTCAGTCTACCACCACTGAAACCCAAAAGTGTAGCAAGAAAATACCTGGATAGTAATTCCTGCTCAGTTGAGTCTCTAGTTATGACCAAATAAAGACAATTAGACAATTAATTACCCAAAGCAGTGTGACTTAGTGTAACTTTCATTGATTACAAATGAGCAATAATGCATAGATATTTGAAGCATCACTTTATGCTATTAATTCCAGGAAAAACACATACTGAACGATCTATTAAAATGGAAAAGTCATAGTTGTTCAGACCCCAGGGAAGCTAACTGACAGGATAGAACAAGAGTTTGAAAACATATTTTTGGGACAATTGTTGGCCAAAATCATTGATTATATACAAATTAGTTCTGTACATCCTTAGTGGCTTCTACTTTCCCTGATCTACATTAACATTAAAAGGAGAATGAGTGCCGTCAAACAATGGAGAAAAGTATAGAAAATAGCATGTTTTTCGACTCCTCTCTCCAAACACCCATCTTCTCCGTATACTTACGATGAACGAGAAAGAGGAAAACAACAGACCTGCTGGGGAGTACACAGTTAGGAGGAATTCCTGACCAAAACCTTCACAGGTAGGGCCGCCACTTTACATGGTCCCATTCATACACTTCGTGAAATCCACCTCCAGGGCTGTGCAAGGCTCAATCTCTGTGCTATATACAGCAAGCCTATCTAAGGGCACACAAGGATCCACAAAAAAGCCGAGCACTCCTACTCCAGGAAAAAACCACGTTGCCCTGTGACCTAGTTCAATCCTAATGAGATAAGGAGAAAAAAGAGAGAGTGTTTATTGACTTTAAAACTACTCAAGAAGTTCCACAAACAGACTCAGAAGTATCTGAGAATTGTAAAAGATTTGACTGCAATCACAAGAAAGGACAGTCTTTCCATCTGACTGATCCTCAGATAAACAAAACCACAGTGGGAATGGCTGGGCAAAAGACTTTCCTATCTTCACACCCACACACCCAGTAGAACATATCAGCAAGCAAAGAAAACATTCACCACATTTCCACTGATGAAATATACCATGCCTTCTCTTTGGTTGACTTTGAAAACATTAAGCCGTATAATTTAAGTTTTTGTTTCAATCTGAAAAATGGAGTTGATACCCTAAATATAGGGCATTTGAGGACACGCCAGCCTGAAAGTAGGATAAGGGATTTCTATCTGGCCAGATAAACAACACCTCTGGACCTCAGTCACTTGACCAAGCAGAATTCATGTCTGAAGTGTGCTTACCCCACATGGCATAGTGAGCCTGCTTTCCCGGGATGCTCAAGGATGTGCTAGAAGCAGGATCCCTGAAAAGGAGTGAAAAGTACAGGTCCATCCTAGGGCCGGATAACCCTAATTTGAGGCTCCCTTCCTTCCTCTTCTAGCCACCCCTTCCCATGGGACTAGGAGTCTGCAGGGTTGGAGGATATACCTCCCTATAGCAACAATCTCCCTTCTAGATCATTCCCCAAGTTCCCATGTCCCTGGAATTCCCTGTCTCACATGGTCCAAAGCCAGCGTCCAAGGCCCATGTGGGTCTTTACTCTCCCAAGGGCAAGACCACTTTATAGCCAGTATGTGTACCCCTAGGCCTGAGGGGTGATCATGGGCAGCTGTCCGGCTATGGTTGTGGATAAAGCTTGAATGAGCAGATTGGTTGGTCCACACATATTCCTACAGTTGCACAGTGGAGCCAGGGAAGAAAGAGAAAGGACAAGGCTGTGAGACAGAAGGGTCTCTTGTCCTGGACCTGCAAATGTTAGGGGTGGGCCTGGAATGAGATAAATCACAGATTGAAATGTGTGCTATTCAGTGATCCCAGGAAATGTCTTTCTCTCTCCTATCCTCACAGTGACCACACAACTTATTATCTGAACCAGGGCACTGTTGAGTATAAAAGGGACCCTAACCGAACGGGATACCAGCTCAATAGGTGAAGCCAAGACTGTCCTGCAAATTGGGATATAAACTCATCCCAGCTACACCAAACTACAGGTAGTAGCCTCCCCTGTAATGATCCCTCTCTAACACCAAGCCTAGAGTTCCAAAACAATTGCCATCCATTGGCATCCAGCACTTTTCTTCCTGTAAGGTTCTTTTTTCCCCTCATAGCAAGTGTTTATGCTTGGTACATACACTCAAGAAGTAAATAAAGCTTCACCCTTGTCATGTACAACAAACTTTGGGTATATAATAGAAAGCACCGGATGTAGTTCCAGCTTCTGTTGTTTATCTGCAAAGGTTGTTCAATCTGTTAAATCTGTAGATTGGCATCCTAATAAATAGAAAATGAAATAAAAGGAAAACCTAAGAAACCAGAGAACTGTCGGAAATCTGCAAACACACCAAAGAAAACTGGATACTAGGATTCCTGACTGAGGTAGAAAATCAAAGATAAACAGTAAATAGAACCTTAAAGAAAATGTTGTGATGGCCTTTTCTGGAGCCAACCCTACACTAGGCCTGGAAACGTGGAATTTAATCCGGACCAGTCAGTGTTTTCCAGAAGCTCACACCCCAGAGGAGGGAGTTTCTGGTAAGGCCTGAGGCCACATCCTTGGCACCTGGTTACTGTGTCTCCCTTGCTGCCTCTTGGCAAATTCCAGTAGCCTGATTTCCACTCATAGCTGTTACACAACACACACACACACACACACACACACGCACGCACGCACTTTTTTCCTACAGTGCTTCCTGTCAGTCTGTCCTACTGTCTGCCATTATTTACATTAGAAGTTCTTAAACATGACCACTCATCACAATTACCCTGGGAGCTTCTCTAACATACAGATTCCCAAGCAGCACCCCACAGAGACTGAATCAGCAGGTCTGGGGTGAAGCCAAGACGTTTCTACCCTTAGTAAACAATCCAGATGACTATGAAAGCAAAGCATTGGAGCCTTACGGGGGTGCAGCCGCGCCCTCATGCTCTGTTTGTCCCAGCCTGCTCCTCCGTGGGGGTCTCTTCCCAGGGAGAAGGGAAGATGTTTTCCCCAACACCCTGGCAAAAAGCACCACAACGAAAAGCTGGCCTTTCCTGCCGTGGCCAAGCTCTAACCAACTGCCAATTCCAACACATCCTGGAAGATTTCTGTATTCATTCCCTTTCATGAGAAACTGTTTGAGCTTTACTCAGAAATAAAAGTACACACATGCGACAAGTTAATGCAAACTTCAGAATGGTCCATTTTTTACTGACAGTCTTTATTTCCTAATCCAATGTTGAAACTTTTCCTTTGAATGAAATTTTAACCCATTTCTTTCCCTTCTCTCCCTCTTCCTCCCCATCCTCCACACACCCATATTGTAATCTGTGATTTTGGGGTTAAATTAATAATTCCAAAGGGCCTAACCCTTCTAAGAGAACACATCAGCATCTCCAGGAAACCATGTAATTTTTCCATTTGTGAAAATTAGCCAAATGTTTTCAAAGGATAAGAAACACTGCTGGCTTCGTTTTTGGTTCATCCAGAATACGGATGGGAAGAAATTATTGCAGTCAATCAACTTGAATTTTGTGTTTTACAAATAGCCTAGCATAATCAGAAATAAACCTAAATTTATAAGAGAAATGCTATCAGGTAGAAATCCCTCCTTGTCAATGGAAAGACTGACCACAGGAGTTCAGGCATCACTCTGGATCTTATCATCACAGGCAAATCCACAGATAAGTCAGCTTTTGCAGGAGCAGAAGAGGTAAAAAGAGCTCTAGTCCCCCAGCACAGTTCCAAGGTTCAGCATTGCCCAGCTCACTAGAGTCGGGGCTCTGATTGCCACTTCCCTTGGGAGCAGCTGCTGCCTGTCTCCAGGGATGTTCCCACAGATCTCAGGGATGGAGACTTACAAGAGAGCTCTCTGATCTTGACACTGGAAAATCTCAATATGCTGCAAGGAAGTAAGTCAGTGCTAAGCATGGAATCCCAGTTCCATCCCGCTGATATGCTTTTGGAAGGTATGAAGCTAAAAAGGTAAAAATAAAAAGACCAGACTCAAATGTGGAAAATGAACCCACTCACTTCCTGAACATGTGCTAAGCTGAAGAAATACTCCTCAATATACTAGTCCTTAGCATGCTGTTATTTAATTAACTTAAGTCTTACTTCTCTTGCTTTATTGTTCTTTTCACTAAGCTTCAGATAATTTTCCTAAGGTAGTTTAAAAGTAAGGCTAAATGCTTACCTTCCATAAATCATAACTTCCATAAATCATAAGAAAGAAGCTGTGTATAATCTCATTTGTGTAAACACAAATCTGTCACGAAATAGCTTAAAACAAAGTTTGCAAGAACATGCACAGAGACTTTCCCATTGGTTGGTTTGGGATGGTCCAAGATTTCTATCCCTCTTACTTAACTCTTTTCTTCTATAAACATTTATTCCTTGTACGCCTTTTGAACTTAAAAAAAAAGAAGTGGGAAGTATTGAAGGTATTTACCAATGGAAATTATCAACATCAGACAGTGAAATTAATTATTTCAAAACTCTAGGGACAAATGGCTAACATTAGACCTCTGACAACATCGCTTCTTTTGCTGCATTACCCACCAGTGCCAAAAGTCCATCCACTAGCTGGATGGAAGTACTGTTGACTCTTGAACAACATGACTTTGAACTGCAGGGGTCCACTTACACATAGATCTTTTTCAGGAAATACTTACTATAGTACTACAGTATCTGGGGTTGGTTGAATCCATGGATGTGGAACCACGGATACATAACCACGGATACGGAGGGCCTACTGTAAAGTCATATGTGGATTTTTGACTGCTTAGGAAGTCGGCACCCCTAACCTCCAGTTGTTCAAGGGTCTACTGTATTTGCCTGCAACATTATTTTGAAACAAGATGGGCACAAATGACAGCTTACTTACTCTCCTTAAATAGCCACTAATTCCATAAATTATCTGCCTTTTGTTCAAGACAGAGACCGCCACAGATGAAGTAAATAAGGATGTCTCCTATCAATGAACTGGAAAATGCATTCATTTAAAAATTACTCAGTGTCACAACTGACATTTCAATTGTACACTTTCTTCTTGCTTCCACTTTTAATGGAGGCTATAAGGCAACAGGCAGATAACAAACGTTCCCTAAGGGGATTTAAATTGGCTCTATTAATCTCTCTCTGACTTCAAGACAATGTTTAAAAATAAATGTCTGGCTTAACATTTTACAAAATCTTCTTTTTAAACATTAATTTTTCTTCTGTGCACCACAAGAGAGAAATTTTGCATTCAGGTTCTAAGTCAAGAGCAACTCAATGAGACTGAAATCACCCAAGGCAGCCTCCACCTCTTCATCTCAATCACTAAGTGGCTTGCTTGATCACACCTGAGACCCACTATCACTTACAACTGTCTTATCTTCAAGATCTGACATTTTGACAAACCTTCCTATAGCTACCATCTCAAATTTTTCCACCTTGCCTCCTGCT
>NW_006780143.1:2160761-2168895 GCF_000442215.2 Lipotes vexillifer
CTGCTGAATTTATCTTTCCCTGTTCTCTCCAGTTAATTTTGCTTTCTCCTTGTTTTAACCTCAGGTTTCTTAAGCTAGGATATATATCCCCACCCTCATCCCAGTATACGGCCTAGTCGTGGAAAAATGTGGTATATATTTTTTAACTCTTTATTTTACTTAATAATAAATAGCTTAATACTTAAAATTAAAACAAATACAGATACATGGAATTTTAAATATTTTAAAAATAAAGCTCAGGACTTTAGAACTTACAAAGCCTCTGATAGGCTACTTTAAGACTCCATGCCCTGGAGACAAGCTTCTCTTCTCTGTCATTATGAATATTTCATAGGAAACGTTTGAGAAGCATTAAGCTAACCTATTCAGCCTCCTCTTGGCTTCACAGCCTATGGTTAACCATTCCCAACCAAATTCTCTCTGACCTCTGAGAATGCCTCGTACTCTTGACTCTCCATTAAAACCCTTACTTGGACTGACCCAATCCATCTCTTCTCAGTTAATTCCAGGGTGTCACTAGAGAAAGTCCCATTACAATACTTTGTAGAACTATGCCACTCAATCAGTCCTAGGCACTGGCCACCACTAGACAAGCCCCCTTTTTTTAATCTCTAATATACATCCTAACTTTCGCCAATTCTTTCATTTTCTCAAATGTACTTCTGACTTCCCCAAAGAACAGCTTCACTGCCCACTCTACAAAGATTGAGATGATTTTAAGTGAACTGCCTCAGCTTTCTCTCTCTCTCTCCATGAAATGTCATAGGACAAGGCACATAGTTTCTTTCTTCCCTCCCATCTTAAAGCAGTATCCCTATTCTTTTCTGAGACCAACCCCATGCTCCTGACCTACCTCTGCCAGCCTGCTCTTTCCATCTTCCCCACTATTTCTTGTATCTTCAGACTTTTTCTTTCCCCTCCTAGATGACAAAGACAATTGCCTCCTTTGAAAAGGGATCATTTCTTAATCCTGCTTCTCCCCAAGTTCTTCTCCTTTCATTATCAAACTGCTTGAAAGAATAGTTCACGTTCATGGAGCTCACTTCTTCTCTCCCCATTGTCTTCTTGAGCCCCAGCAAATAGGCTTCCGCCGCCACCAAGCCAAGGCAACCATTCTCACTAAGGTGACAGGGACCCACTCATTACTATCCCAGCTCTCTGCTTGGAATTTGTCCCACTTCAACTCCCAAAGAATGGGCAAGTTGTCCTTAACCCTCTCTTCCTTTTCATCATTCCATACCCTGTCTTATCACTTACCTCTCTGACTGCTCCTACCCCGTCTCATTCACCGGCTCCAACCTTCAGTCTTTTCTTCTCTCTTCAGTCCTTCTCTCTCTTGTGAACTGCATGCATCCCATGTCCTCAACAATCACCTCAGTGCAGAGGACTTTCAACTCCAGAGCCTTCAGCCCTTAGCCCAATACTGAGTCACTAGCCCATTTCTACTGCCTGCTGGGTAATCTCAAGCAGAAACCCAAGAATGGTCTGGTATGTGGAAAAGAATGAGTTTTCTATATGAGCAGTGGTTTGGCCTTGGCAAACCATGTAACATGAGTCCCAGTTAGTAAAAATAGTAGTACTTACCCCATAGGTTTGCTAGTGAGGATACAGTGACATAAAAGTAGGAAATTCAATTTATTTATATTGATTTAAATAGAGCACTTACTGTTTGTCAGGAAGGCTTATAATACAGGACTTTACAAATAATAACTCATTGAATCCCTACAAGGACGCTGTGAGGCAAGTAGTACTATTATCCCCATTTCACAGATGAAAACACTGAGACACAGCCAATTTGGGTAACCTCCCCAGGTCACACAGCTAATAAGTGGCAAAGCCTGATTCCAATCCAGGCAGTCTAGCCCCAAAAGCTATGCTAAGCTGCCTCTCTTTATACTGCCTATCTGCCTTTTAATGCACTGCAGAAATCCAATTATTATTATTATTTTTTTTTTTTTGCGGTACAAGGGCCTCTCACTGTTGTGGCCTCTCCCGTTGCGGAGCACAGGCTCCGGACGCGCAGGCTCAGCAGCCATGGCTCACGGGCCCAGCCGCTCCACGGCACGTGGGATCCTCCCGGACCGGGGCACAAACCCGTGTCCCCTGCATCGGCAGGCGGACTCTCCACCACTGCGCCACCAGGGAAGCCCCCAATTATTATTATTAAATCAAATATCCAGAACATCAGGCCACCCCTGGAATTCAAATTTCTTTCATGAGTTCCTGGTTAATGATACCAATCTTATAAACTACCACCCCTCATCAGCTTACTTCCTCTCTCACCCCCAGAACCTATTGCTGCTAAATCCTATTCCATCCACCTCTGAAATGGTTGACTTATTCCCCCCATCAGTGTTTTAGCTCCAGCCTATTTCATTAGTACATGGAAAAAAAAAAGAGAAAAGACCTCCTATATATTAGGACAATTAGTAAAATTTGTATAACAGACAGCAGTTTTATATAAATACTAAATTTCCCAATTTCAATCACTGTACTGAAGTTACGTAAATGAAAGCTCTTAGTTTTAGGCAACGCACACTGAAATATTTAAGGGTAAAAGAGGCATGATGTCTGCAACTTACTCTCAAATGGTTTAGAAAAAAACTCTTAGTAATATGTTAGAGAGTAATATGTTAGAGAATGAGAGAATGGTAAAGCAAGTGTGGCAAAACGTTAACAACTGGTAAATCCAGTGGAAGGATATTTCAAAGCTCTTTGGTTATTCTTGCAACTTTTCTCCAAATTTAGAATCATGTCAAAATACAAAGCTTAAAACAAAAAAACACCAGTCTCCTTGCTGCCCCTGGCCATGGCCCCCTCCTGCCACTCCACTTCCCAAGTCTCTCCACCAGAATGTGGAAGGCAATCAAGTTCAAAGTACCCAGCTGGCATGCAAAGCGATGCATAACCTCCCCCACTTCTATTCCAATCTTCTGGCACCCTTCCCAACAGCATGCACAAACTCCCTCCCCACTGCTGGGTTCCCCATGCCCCCTGACCCCACCCCAGCCTCAGCATTTTCCTGCATCCAGGCCTTTGAAGAGGCTGTTACCTTTGCCTAGACTAGAACCCCCTTTCTTCCTAAAGATAAACATCAAGGTCATATCATTCCCTCAAAGCCTAACTGGAATCCTGTTTCTTTCAAAATGGCTTCTCAGATCCACCCAGTTAGAATCTGTTCATCTTACCCAGCCTCCTAAAGCAGGTGTTTACCTCTCTGTAAAGCTTACCTCCATTCAACCTTGCACTAGAATTTTTATGTCTTTGATCTAGGAGATTGGGAGTTTGCAGAAGATGATAATAATGTGGTTTTCATCCTTACGCCTCCACCTTCTCTTACATAATTTTGCAGAAACTATGTATTTCATAACTCAAAAAATGTGTACTGCCAGGGCTGATCAGGGACACAGGGCAGCAGATAGGAAGGGACAGGAGAAGGCCGCAGCTCTGGCAGTGAGCACGAAACCTGGGAAGTTCTTATTCGGGCACACGCCCTACTCTCTGCAGCTCCCACCTCTGCAAGGAAAGGAAAGGAGAAAAGGAAATGGCCTTCTGTGCTCAGTAACACCCTCCTGGGCTCACCTTTAGAGAGTTCCTGTCCCCTACCAGGAGCCCTGTTTGCAGTCAGTTCGGTCTGTCCCCCTGCCTCACACAGACCTCCCAGCATTTCTGCCCTGTGCTGGCCGTGCACCCAGCTGCTGCCAGCAGAGAGAGTATGTGTGGAGCTTCCCTGGCTGCATGTGAGAGCTTCATCCAGGAGTCTAAGTGCTTGAATGACTTTCCTTTCAACACTTTGCCTTTTCTATTTTTTTTAAGGAAAATAAAAATCAAGGCTTTAGAGAAAACTTACCCAAAACAGGAGCAGTAAACTTTTTTTAAAGTTCTAGGTAAAAAGCAAAGCAAGGATGCTCAAGAAAAATGGAACCTGAATGCCATTTGCCTTTCAAGTCATCCTTCCCCTAATGCCACTCTCCCTAAGAATCTTGGCCCTCTCCTTCTGGCACACACTGGTTCCTCTCAGATCAGGGCTCAGACCCAGCGTCCGTCTCTTCCTCTTACTGACAGAGACTTGGGCTCAACGGAGGTTAAGTAACTTGCCAAAGCTTAAGTTGCCCTAAAGTGGTTCCAAGTTTGTCAGCAGGTTTACTTCTTCTTCGGTTAGAGTTAAGGACCAAAGTCTGATATTGGGGAGTTGCACAATTATACCCAGAGAAGTAGATGAGATTCTTAAGAGAGAATAGGAGAAAAATATAAGGCCAAGACTAGGATGCTGGGAAAACCTGCATTTAAGGGGCACAGTAAGCACCCTATTGTCCCCAAATATGGCCTTTCCATGAAAACTTCAGGTGATTACTTCCTAAATCTCATCCTGTTGTGAGAAACGCCAATATTCACCACTCTTGAATCAGACTTAAATAAGACTCACTGCTATATATAAAATAAATAACCAGCAAGGACCTATTATATAGCACAGGGAACTATACTCAATATCTTGTAATAACCTATAATGGAAAAGAACCTGAAAAAAGAATATGTGTGTGTGTGTGTGTGTGTGTGTGTGTGTGTGTATAACTGAATCACTTTGCTGTACACCTGAATCTAACACAACATTGTAAATCAACTACACGTCAATTTAAAAAAAGAAAACACCCCAGTGTTTTTTTCTTTCATTCATTCAGCAAGTATAGATTGAATGGCTGGCACATATCAGAAGCTATTTTAGGTGCTAAGGATACAGTAGTGTACCAAACAGACTAAGTCCCTGCTTGCAGAGAATTTACCAGAACTACACATCACTTCCATAATATTGCAATATCTGAAAACTCAGAGACTTCCTAGAACAAGTGATTTATTCCCTATGAACTTCACTTCTGTTAAATGGGAACATCAAAACTCTACCACCGGGCTTCCCTGGTGGCACAGTGGTTGAGAGTCCGCCTGCCGATGCAGGGGACACGGGTTCGTGCCCTGGTCCAGGAAGATCCCACATGCCGCGGAGCGGCTGGGCCCGTGAGCCATGGCTGCTGAGCCTGCGCGTCCGGAGCCTGTGCTCCGCAACGGGAGAGGCCACAACAGTGAGAGGCCCGCGTACCGCAAAAAAAAAAAACTCTACCACCTGTATCACATAGGATTGCAGTGAGAATTGGGTGAAATAGCATCTATAAGGTGCCTAGTACAGAGCCTCACATTCAGTAGATAATCAATAAATAGTAACATGTGATTATGATTACACACTACCCTAAAATCAGAGTCATCATTCACTTGTCTCTCAGGACTAAACCTAACAATTAATACTGTCACTATGCCCTAAATCTAGTCATTCAGATACATCCCTCACAAGTTTTTCTATTTCTGTACTCAACTGTGTAGTATACTCAATACTTTATCTTCAAGTGTAATTCAAAACTGTAGAATTACAAGTTTTCTATTTTTCCTAATATATATTAAATTCATAAGCAATTGTTAAAATTTAAAAGGTTCCATTCATGTGACACAGCACCTAAAATTAACTCAGATATCACTGGAAATATGCTGGGTCTACTTTGGGAAACACTTCTCCATATGCTCAACTTTACAGAGCTGATCTCAATATCTAAATTTGGCTTATTTAAATGAAACACATTTTGGAGAGCTCCAGAGTCTGCCATCCTCTCACAGTTTCCCCTGCTGCTCCCCTAAGGCAGCCTCCCTTTAACATGACTGTCACAGTTTACCATCTTCTACCCTTGAAACTAGATCATGTCTCTCCCTTGCCCCCAATCCACCAATGGATTCCCATCTCCTTAGAATAAATAGAAAGGCCTTACTGCACTCTACCAAGGCCCTGCATGATCTGGCCTCTGCTTGTCTCCCCACCACACTTTCTACCACTCTTCCCATGGGGAACATAGCTGCAGCTTTACTGGATATTATTCAGGCAGCCTCTGCATCTGCTTTTCCTCTGCCTGCAGCATCCTTCCCAGGTCATCACAGCTCACTCCCTGACTTCAGAGGCCTTCCGTGAATACTTGCTCACTCCTCCATCACCATCATTCTTGCTCACCTTGCTCTATTTTCTCCACAACACTCATCACTACTAAATATCAAATGATGTGCATTCATGCACTTGTTTCCTGTCTGTCAAGCCCCTTTAGACTGTAAGCTCCAGGAGGGCCTGCATTTTGTCTGTATTGCACACTACTGTACTACTAATGCCTGAAATACTATGGAAGCCACTCATCAAATATTTGGTGATTGAAGGCATGAGTGAATGCACAAGGCGTGGATAATGAGTATTCTTTGAAACATGCTCAGTTTGAGGTTTCTTGAGGACTCACAGAGTGGGCAGTAAGAAATGCAAACATGGAGTTTAGGACAAAGGAAAGCAAAAAGCAAGAACACCGGAAAGCAAGACTAAAAATGCACAGACCCACCCACCAAAGTCCTCCAAATGCTACTGGAGTGTTGGCCCCAAAATACAGAAATTAGTTGGAAAGAGAACTCATGGATGGATATTCATAGAATTGGAAAAGAACTCACTTCATTATACAAGAATTTATGGTGCTTAATTTGGTTTAAAAAGGAGGGGGTGGAGGCATATAAGTAAATAAAATACATTTTTTATTTTAGCCTTTAATGACAAGCTACTCCCTCACCAAGCTTTGAAAACAAGTAACAAGATAGCATTTGGGTTTTTTTCTTTCTGCCCAGTCTATAAAAGTGCTAATGAACAGTAAAACTTCCAAAATGAAGACTGCAAAGATGGAGAAAGAAAGTGAAATGACATCTGGGAGATTGAGGCCCCAATTCATGGCCTCCCTATATCTACACCTTTGACCCACAGCTTTGTATTCATTCATTCTGACCCTGAGTTACACCATGACTTGCTTTGGCCAATGGGATATTAGCAAATGTGACAGTAATTGAGCCTTGAAAAGCACATGTGTCTTGCCACCTACCCGCTTGCATGACTGGGCGTTCATGCTTTTGGACCCCGGTCACCACCATGAGGACATTCCTGGACTAGCCTGCTGGAGGTATGAGAGCAGGGATGAGAGAAACATGGAGGAGTATTGACTTTCCCCAATCAAGGGCATCATAGACTCCCAGCTAACCACTAATGCATGAGGAAGCCCAGCTAAAATAATCAGAATCTGGCTTCAATAAACAGAACTCCCCCACCCAACCAGCAGACTCATAAAAAATAATAAATGATTGTCATTTCAAGATACTATGCTGTGGAGTAGTTGGTTACCCAGCAATAGCTAACTGATATATAACTTGGATAATTACCCTCCAAATAACTGAGATTAAAAATGGACAAGTTACAATAGACAAGCTAAAATGACGTTACCTAAGCAAAAGAGGGCTTAAGTTTCCAATTAAAGTTTTTTAAATCATTTGAAAACAACAGGAATATGAGACAATATGTGCAATGTAATTGCAATTCAAAGCTAAATTATTACCTTCCTCTTACATTATAAAAGTGGGGTGGGGGAGACGAGGGGAAGATGGCAGAAGAGTAAGACACGGAGATCACCTTCCTCCCCACAGATACATCAGAAATACATCTACACGTGGAACAACTCCGACAGAACACCTACTGAACGCTGGCAGAAGACCTCAGACCTCCCAAAAGGCAAGAAACTCCCCACGTACCTGGGCTGGGCGGGACCCGCACCAGTGGGAGGGAGCTGTGAAGCAGGAAATGTTTCCACACACTAGGAAGCCCCTTCGCGGGCGGAGACTGCGGGTGGCGGAGCGGGGAGCTTCGAAGCCGCGGAGGACAGCACAGCAACAGGGGTGCGGAGGGCAAAGCGGAGAGATTCCCGCACAGAGGATCGGTGCCGACCGGCACTCACCAGCCCGAGAGGCTTCTCTGCTCACCCGCCGGGGCGGGCGGGGCTGCGAGCTGAGGCTCGGACTTCGGTCGGAGCGCAGGGAGAGGACTGGGGTTGGCGGCGTGAACACAGCCTGCAGGGGTTAGTGCGCCACGCCCAGCCGGGAGGGAGTCCGGGGAAGAGTCTGGACCTGCTGAAGTGGCAAGAGACTTTTTCTTCCCTCTTTGTTTCCTGGTGCGCGAGGAGAGGGGATTAAGAGCGCTGCTTAAAGGAGCTCCAGAGACGGGCGCGAGCCGCGGCTAAAAGCGCGGACC
>NW_006780143.1:2169164-2187486 GCF_000442215.2 Lipotes vexillifer
AAGCTGAGCCCCTGGGAGCTGTGAGAACAAAGAAGAGAAAGGGAAATCTCTCCCAGCAGCCTCAGAAGCAGCGGATTAAAGCTCCACAATCAACGTGATGTACCCTGCATCTGTGGAATACATGAATAGACAACGAATCATCCCAAATTGAGGAGGTGAACTTTGAGAGCAAGATTTATGATTTTTTTCCCTTTTCCTCTTTTTGTGAGTGTGTATGTGTATGCTTCTGTGTGAGATTTTGTCTGTATAGCTTTGCTTCCACCATTTGTCCTAGGGTTCTATCAGTCCAATTTTTTTTTGTTTGTTTTTAATTTTAATAATTTTACTAATTATTTTTTATTTTAATAACTTTATTTTACTTTGTCTTCTTTCTTTCTTTCTTTCTTTCTTTCCTTCCTTCCTTCCCTCCTTTAGACAACAAATCATCCCAAATTGAGGAGGTGGACTTTGAGAGCAAGATTTATGATTTCTTTCCCCTTTTCCTATTTTTGTGAGTGTGTATGTGTATGCTTCTGTGTGAGATTTTGTCTGTATAGCTTTGCTTCCACCATTTGTCCTAGGGTTCTATCCATCCGTTTTTTTTAAAAATTTTTTTCTTAAAAATTATTTTTTATTTTAATAACTTTATTTTATCTTACTTTATTTTACTTCATCTTCTTTATCTCTTTCTTTTTTCCTTCCTTCCCTCCTTCCTTCCTCCCTCCCTCCTTTCTTTCTCTTTCTTTCTTTCTACTAATTCTTTCTTTCTACTTTTTCTCGCTTTTATTCTGAGCCATGTGGATGAAAGGCTCTTGGTGCTGCAGCCAGGAGTCAGTGCTGTGCCTCTGAGGTGGGAGAGCCAACTTCCGGACACTGGTCCACAAGAGACCTCCCAGCTCCACATAATATCAAACGGCTAAAATCTCCCAGAGATCTCCATCTCAACACCGGCACCCAGATTCACTCAACGACCAGCAAGCTACAGTGCTGGACACCCTATGCCAAACAACTAGCAAGACCCCACCCATTAGCAGAGGGGCTGCAGAAAATCATAATAAGTCCACAGATACCCCAAAACACACCACCAGACGTGGAACTGCCCACCAGAAAGACAAGATCCAGCCTCATCCACCAGAACACAGGCACCAGTCCCCTCCACCAAGAAGCCTACACAGCCCACGGAACCAACCTTAGCCACTGGGGACAGACACCAAAAACAACGGGAACTACGAACCTGCAGCCTGCATAAAGGAGACCCCAAACACAGTAAGATAAGCAAAATGAGAAGACAGAAAAACACACAGCAGATGAAGGAGCAAGATAAAAACCCACCAGACCTAACAAATGAAGAGGAAGTAGGCAGTCTACCTGAAAAAGAATTCAGAGTAATGATAGTAAAGATGAGCCAAAATCTTGGAAATAGACTGGAGAATATACAAGAAACATTTAACAAGGACCTAGAGGAACTAAAGCGCAAACAAACAATGATGACAACACAATAAATGGTATTAATAATTCTCTAGAAAGAATAAATAGCAGAATAACTGAAGCAGAAGAACAGATAAGTGGGCTGGAAGATAAAATAGTGGAAATAACTACTGCTGAGCAGAATAAAGAAAAAAGAATGAAAAGAACTGAGGACAGTCTCAGAGACCTCTGGGACAATATTAAACGCACCAACATTCAAATTATAGGGGTTCCAGAAGAAGAAGAGAAAAAGAAAGGGACTGAGAAAATATTTGAAGAGATTATAGTGGAAAACTTCCCTAATATGGGAAAGGAAATAGTTAACCAAGTCCAAGAAGCACAGAGACTCTCATACAGAATAAATCCAAGGAGCAATACACCAAGACACATATTAATCAAACTGTCAAAAATTAAATACAAAGAAAACATATTAAAAGCAGCAAGGGAAAAACAACAAATAACATACAAGGGAATCTCCATAAGGTTAACAGCTGATATTTCAGCAGAAACTCTGCAAGCCAGAAGGGACTGGCAGGACATATTTAAAGTGATGAAGGAGAAAAACCTGCAACCAAGATTACTCTACCCAGCAAGGATCTCATTCAGATTTGATGGAGAAATTAAAACCTTTACAGAGAAGCAAAGCTGAGAGAGTTCAGCACCACCAAACCAGCTTTACAACAACTGCTAAAGGAACTTCTCTAGGCAAGAAACACAAGAGAAGGAAAAGACCTACAATAACGAACCCTAGACAATTAAGAAAATGGGAATAGAAACATACATATTGATAATTACCTTAAATGTAAATGGACTAAATGCTCCCACCAAAAGACACAGATTGGCTGAAAGGATACAAAAACAAGACCCATATATACATTGTCTACAAGAGACCCACTTCAGACCTAGAGACACATACAGACTGAAAGTAAGGGGATGGAAAAAGATATTCCATGAAAATGGAAACCAAAAGAAAGCTGGAGTAGCAATTCTCATATCAGACAAAATAGACTTTAAAATAAAGACTATTAGAAGAGACAAAGAAGGACACTACATAATGATCAAGGGATCAATCCAAGAAGAAGATATAACAATTGTAAATATTTATGCACCCAACATAGGAGCACCTCAATACATAAGGCAAATACTAACAGCCATAAAAGGGGAAATGGATAGTAACACATTCATAGTAGGGGAATGTAACACCCCACTTTCACCAATGGACAGGTCATCCAAAATGAAAATAAATAAGGAAACACAAGCTTTAAATGATACATTAAATAAGATGGACTTAATTGATATTTATAGGACGTTCCACCCAAAAAGCAACAGACTACACATTTTTCTCAACTGCTCATGGAACATTCTCCAGGATAGATCATATCTTGGGTCACAAATCAAGCCTTGGTAAATTTAAGAAAATTGAAATTGTATCAAGTATATTTTCCAACCACAACGCTATGAGACTAGATATCAATTACAGGAACAGATCTGTAAAAGATCTGGAGGCTAAACAATACACTACTTAATAACGAAGTGATCACTGAAGAAATCAAAGAGGAAATTTAAAAACACCTAGAAACAAATGAAAATGGAGACACAACGACCCAAAACCTATGGGAGGCAGCAAAAGCAGTTCTAAGAGGGAAGTCTATAGCAATACAAGCCTACCTGAACAAACAGGAAACATCTCAAATAAACAACCTAACCTTGCACCTAAAGCAATTAGAGAAAGAAGAACAAAAAAACCCGCAAAGTTAGCAGAAGGAAATCATAAAAATCAGATCAGAAATAAATGAAAAAAAAAGAAGGAAATTATAGCAAAGATCAATAAAACTAAAAGCTGGTTCTTTGAGAAGATAAACAAAATTGAGAAACCATTAGCCAGACACATCAAGGAAAAAAGGGAGAAGACTCAAATCAATAGAATTAGAAATGAAAAAGGAGAAGTAACAACTGACACTGCAGAAATACAAAGGATCGTGAGGGATTACTACAAGCAACTCTATGCCAATAAAATGGACCACCTGGAAGAAATGGACAAATTCTTAGAAAGGCACAATCTTCCAAGACTGAATCAGGAAGAAACAGAAAATATAAACAGACCAATCACAAGCACTGAAATTAAAACTGTGATTAAAAATCTTCCAAGAAACAAAAGCCCAGGACCAGATGGCTTCACAGGCGAATTCTATCAAACACTTAGAGAAGAGCTAACACCTATCCTTCTCAAACTCCTCCAAAATATAGCAGAGGGAGGAACACTCCCAAACTCATTCTACGAGGCCACCATCACCCTGATACCAAAACCAGACAAGGATGTCACAAAGAAAGAAAACTACAGGCCAATATCACTGATGAACATAGATGCAAAAATCCTCAACAAAATACTAGCAAACAGAATCCAACAGCACATTAAAAGAATCATACACCATGATCAAGTGGGGTTTATTCCAAGAATGCAAGGGTTCTTCAATATATGGAAATCTATCAATGTGATAAACCATATTAACAAATTGAAGGAGAAAAACCATATGATCATCTCAATAGATGCAGAGAAAGCTTTTGACAAAATTCAACACCCATTTATGATAAAAACCCTGCAGAAAGTAGGTGTAGAGGGAACTTTCCTCAATATAATAAAGGCCGTATATGACAAGCCCACAGCCAACATCATCCTCAATGGCGAAAAACTGAAAGCATTTCCACTAAGGTCAGGAACAAGACAAGGTTGCCCACTCTCACCACTCTTATTCAACATAGTTTTGGAAGTTTTAGCCACAGCAATCAGAGAAGAAAAGGAAATAAAAGGAATCCAAATCGGAAAAGAAGAAGTAAAGCTGTCACTGTTTGCAGATGACATGATACTATACATAGAGAATCCTAAAGATGCTACCAGAAAACTACTAGAGCTAATCAATGAATTTGGTAAAGTAGCAGGATACAAAATTAATGCACAGAAATCTCTGGCATTCCTATATACTAATGATGAAAAATCTGAAAGTGAAATCAAGAAAACACTCCCATTTACCATTGCAACAAAAAGAATAAAATATCTAGGAATAAACCTACCTAAGGAGACAAAAGACCTGTATGCAGAAAATTATAAGACACTGATGAAAGAAATTAAAGATGATACAAATAGATGGAGAGATATACCATGTTCTTGGATTGGAAGAATCAACATTGTGAAAATGACTCTACTACCCAAAGCAATCTACAGATTCAATGCAATCCCTATCAAACTACCACTGGCATTTTTCACAGAACTAGAACAAAAAATTTCACAATTTGTATGGAAACACAAAAGACTGCGAATAGCCAAAGCAATCTTGAGAATGAAAAATGGAACTGGAGGAATCAGGCTCCCTGACTTCAGACTATACTACAAAGCTACAGTAATCAAGACAGTATGGTACTGGCACAAAAACAGAAAGATAGATCAATGGAACAGGACAGAAAGCCCAGAGATAAACCCACGCACATATGGTCACCTTATCTTTGATAAAGGAGGCAGGAATGTACAGTGGAGAAAGGACAGCCTCTTCAATAATTGGTGCTGGGAAAACTGGACAGGTACATGAGGTTAGATCCTTCCCTAACACCATACACAAAAATTAGCTCAAAATGGATTAAAGACCTAAATGTAAGGCCAGAAACTATCAAACTCTTAGAGGAAAACATAGGCAGAACACTCTAGGACATAAATCACAGCAAGACCCACCTTTTTGACCCACCTCCAAGAGAAATGGAAATAAAAACAAAAATAAACAAATGGGACCTAATGAAACTTAAAAGCTTTTGACAGCAAAGGAAACCATAAACAGGACCAAAAGATAACCCGCAGAAAGGGAGAAACTATTTGCAAATGAAGCAACTGACAAAGGATTAATCTCCAAAATTTATAAGTAGCTCATGCAGCTCAATAACAAAAAAACAAACAACCCAATCCAAAAATGGGCAGAAGACCTAAATAGACATTTCTCCAAAGAAGATATACAGACTGCCAACAAACACATAAAAGAATGCTCAACATCATTAATCATTAGAGAAATGCAAATCAAAACTACAATGAGATATCATGTCTCACCAGTCAGAATGGCCATCAGCAAAAAATCTAGAAACAATAAATGCTGGAGAGGGTGTGGAGAAAAGGGAACATTCTTGCACTGCTGGTGGGAATGTGAATTGGTACAGCCACTATGGAGAACAGTATGGAGGTTCCTTAAAAAACTACACATAGAACTACCATATGACCGAGCAATCCCACTACTGGGCATATACCCTGAGACAACCATAATTCAAAAAGAGTCAGGTACCAAAATATTAATTGCAGCTCTATTTACAATAGCCCGGCGATGGAAACAACCTAAGTGTCCATCATCGGATGAATGGATAAAGAAGATGTGGCATACATATACAATGGAATATTACTCAGCCTTTAAAAGAAACGAAATTGAGCTATTTGTAATGAGGTGGATAGACCTAGAGTCTGTCATACAGAGTGAAGTAAGTGAGAAAGAGAAAGAAAAATACCGTATGCTAACACATATATATGGAATTTAAGGGAAAAAAATGTCATGAAGAACCTAGGGGTAAGACAGGAATAAAGACACAAACCTACTAGAGAATGGACTTGAGGATATGGGGAGGGGGAAGGGTAAGCTGTGACAAAGCGAGAGAGAGGCATGGACATATATACACTACCAAACGTAAGGTAGATAGCTAGTGGGACGCAGCCGCATAGCACAGGGAGATCAGCTCGGTGCTTTGTGATGCCTGGAGGGGTGGAATAGGGAGGGTGGGAGGGAGGGAGATGCAAGAGGGAAGAGATATGGGAACATATGTATATGTATAACTGATTCACTCTGTTATAAAGCAGAAACTAACACACCATTGTAAAGCAATTATACTCCAATAAAGATGTTAAAAAAAAAAAAGTGGGGTGACCTTTTACAAGCATAAATATCTGACACACAGTAGACTGGTGGTTCTCTTTGTGGGCTCCAATAAAAACAAAATGGAGGGTTTCCCTGGTGGCGCAGTGGCTGAGAGTCTGCCTGCCAATGCAGGGGGTTCGGGTTCGAGCCCTGGTCTGGGAAGATCCCACATGCCGCAGAGCAACTAGGCCCAGGAGCCACAGCTACTGAGCCTGCGTGTCTGGAGCTTGTGCTCCACAGCAAGAGAGGCCACGACAGTGAGAGGCCCGCGCAGCGCAATGAAGAGTTGCCCCCACTTGCCGCAACTAGAGAAGGCCCTCGCACAGAAATGAAGACCCAACACAGCCAAAATTAAATTTTTTTTTTTAAAAATGGAACCACATATGTTTTCTTCACCCTTCAGTCATTCTACCCTAGCCTCATCACTTCCATTTTCCACAGCACTGGAGTCTATTTTCATTAAACTTTTCCTTCTTTCATATCAAAAAAATTAACAACCTTCCTGTGCACATATGAAACTCATTCACAGAACTGTAGCTAAAATAAACCAATCATAATTTGCTTCTATTCAGACTTTTGTACTGACATAAGCACTATCTTTTTCCTCTTCCAAGGTTACCCTTCTTCCTTTTTCCTTTGCACGTTTCCCAGGAGGTCTGCACGAAAGCATAAACTTTCACATTAGGTGAATAAGGAAGCCGACACAGATCAATGCATACACTCTTTGAAGAGGTTTTCCGACCCAACTTCCTTCACTCTCACAGCCTCGCACCCAGCCACAATTTTAGTCTCGCAGAATCCATTTTATATTCTGTTCCATAAACATATATATCTTTGTATAAAAAGAAACCGGACAAAATTGAGAATGTTATTAAAGATACAAGTAATAATACACTGGTAGAGTCCACTCTGTGCTCAGCCCCACGCTGCCCCTCACATGGTGTCTTAGTCCATTCAGGCTGCCGTACCAAAATACCACAGGCTGGGTGGCTCATAAACAGCAGAAATTTATTTCTCATAGTTCTGGAAGCTGAGATCAGGGTGCCGGTATAGCTGAGTGAGGGCCCTCTTCCAAGTTGCAGACTTCTCGTTTTATCCTCATGTGGCAGAATGGGCTAGGGAACTCTGTGGGGCTCTTTACAAGGGCACTAGCCTCATTCATCAGGGCTCTGCCCTCATGACTGATCACCTCCCAAAGGGCTCACCTGCTAATACCATCATATTGGGCACTGGGATTTCAACATATGAATTTTGAGGGGATACAAACATTCAGCCCATAGCACGTGGTCAGCAGAGCCTGGATTCTTGTCTCCCTTTTTACAGGCAGGGACACTGAAGTTGGGGGTGGCAGCGTGACACTTCCTCGAGGTTTCTCTTCCATAAAGTGACTAAATCAGAATTCAAACCCAAGTTCAGAGTCCTTTTCTGTACACTATGCTCCAGAGTAATACATTGTTGTAAAATTCAAAACAATTTTTTCACAGAAAAGAACAAGAACATGGATATATGTAAGAAGAAAGATAAAGAACAGAGATCTATATGTGACAAAAGAGACAACAGAGGCATTTACATTTACATTTACATAGGACAATTGTGTAAGAAAAGCAGCTACTAACTGCTAACATTTCTAGAACATTCTACAGAACACAATGGAAATCCGCATAATTTTATGTCATGTTATGTACTGATAACAGTAGAACAACAAGCTTTGCACATATTTTCACCACCTCTTAATGTTCTAACTGTGCTGTTGTAGGCTGTTTATTCCTTAGCCAACACAGGCTACTGCAATAAATTCTGTTTGTTTTTTTAATTTTTGAATATTATTTTATTTTTTTATACAGCAGGTTCTTATTAGTTATCCATTTTATACATATTAGTGTATAAATGTCAATCCCAATCTCCCAATTCATCACTCCACCACCTGCCCCCTGACACCTTCCCTCCTTGGGGTCCATACATTTGTTCTCTACATCTGTGTCTCAACTTCTGCCCTGCAAACCGGTTCATCTGAACGATTTTTCTAGGTTCCAAATACATGCGTTAATATACGATATTTGTTTTTCTCTTTCTGACTTACTTTATTCTGTATGACAGTCTCTAGATCCAGCCACATCCCTACAAATGATTTAATTTCATTCTTTTTATGGCTAATATTGCATTGTATATATGTACCACATCTCCTTTATCCATTCATCTGTCGATGGGCATTTAGATAGCTTCCAGGACCTGGCTATTGTAAATAGTGCTGCAATGAACATTGGCGTGCATGTGTCTTTTTGAATTATAGTTTTATCTGGGTATATGCCCAGTAATGGGATTGCTGGGTGATATGTTAAATCTATTTGTAGTTTTTTAAGGAACCTCCATACTGTTCTCCATAGTGGCTATATCAATTTACATTCCCACCAGCAGTGCAAAAGAGTTCCCTTTTCTCCACACCCTCTCCAGCATTTGTTGTTTGTAGATTTTCTGATGATTCCCACTCTAACTGGTGTGAGGTGATACCTCATTGTAGTTTTGATTTGCATTTCTCTAATGATTAGTGATGTTGAGCAGCTTTTCATGTGCTTCTTGGCCATCTGTATGTCTTCTGCCCATTTTTTGATGGGGTTGTTTGTGTTTTTTAATATTGAGCTGTTTATATATTTTGGAGAGTATCCTTTGTCCATTGATTTGTTTGCAAATATTTTCTCCCATTCTGAGGGTTGTCTTTTCGTCTTGTTTGTAGTTTCCTTTGCTTTGCAAAAGCTTTTCAGTTTCATTAGCTCCCATTTCTTTATTTTTGTTTTTATTTCCATTACTCTAGGAGGTGGATCAAAAAAGATCTTGCTGGGATTTATGTCAAAGAGTGTTCTTCCTATGTTTTCCTCTAAGAGTTTTATAGTATCCAGTCATACATTTAGGTCTCTAATACATTTTGAGTTGATTTTTGTGTATGGTGTTAGGGAGTGTTCTAATTTCATTCTTTTACATGTAGCTGTCTAGTTTTCCCAGCACCACTTACTGAAGAGACTGTCTTTTGTCCATTGTATATCCTTGCCTCCTCTGTCATAGATTAGTTGACCATAGGTGTGTGGGTTTATCTCTGGGTTTTCTGTCCTGTTCCATTGATCTATATTTCTGTTTTTGTTCCAGTACCATATTGCCTTGATTACTGTAGCTTTGTAGTATAGTCTGAAGTCAGGGAGTCTGATTCCTCCCACTCCATTTTGTTCCCTCAAGACAGCTTTGGCTATTTGGGATCTTTTGTGTCTCCATACAAAATTTAAGGCTTTTTGTTCTAGTTCTGTAAAAAATGCCATTGGTAATTTTATAGGGATTGCACTGAATCTGTAGATTGCTTTGGGTAGTATAGTCATTTTCACAATATTGATGCTTCCAATCCAAGAACATGGTATATCTCTCCATCTGTTGGTATCATCTTTAATTTCTTTCATCAGTGTCTTACAGTTTTATGCATACAGGTCTTTTGTCTCCCTAGGTAGGTTTATTCCAAGGTATTTTATTCTTTTTGTTGCAGTGGTAAATGGGAGTGTTTCCTTAATTTCGCTTTCAGATTTTTCATCATTAGTGTATAGGAATGCAAGAGATTTTGGTGCATTAATTTTGTATCCTGCAACTTTACCAAATTCATTGATGAGCTCTAGTAGTTTTCTGCTGGCATCTTTAGGATTCTCTACATATAGTATGTCATCTGCAAACAGTGAGAGTTTTACTATTTCTTTTCCAAATCGTATTAATTTTCTTTTCTTTTCTTCTCTGCCATGGCTAGGACTTCCAAAACTATGGTGAATAGTAGTAGTAAGATTGGACATCCTTGTCTTGTTCCTGATCTTAGAGGAAATGCTTTCAGGTTTTTACCATTGACAATGACGTCTGCTGTGGGTTTGTTGTATATGGACTTTATTATGTTGAGGTAGGTTCCCTCTATGCCTGCTTACTGGAGAGTTTTTTTTATCATAAATGTGTGTTGAATTTTGTCAAAAGCTTTTTCTGCATCTATTGAAATGATCATATGGTTTTTATTCTTCAATTTGTTAATATGGTGTATCACATTGACTGATTTGCATATATTGAAGAATCCATGCATCTCTGGGATAAATCCCACTTGATCATGGTGTATGATCCTTCTAATCTCTTGTTGGATTCTGTTTGCTAGTATTTTGTTGAGGATTTTTGCATCTATATTCATGAGTGATACTGGTCTGTAATTTTCTTTTTTTGTAGTATCTTTGTCTGGTTTTGGTATCAGGGTGATGGTAGCCTTGTAGAATGAGTTTGGGAGTATTCCTTCCTCTGCAATTTTCTGGAAGAGTTTGAGAAGGATAGGTGTTAGCTGTTCTGTAAATGTTTGATAGAATTCACCTGTGAAGCCATCGCGTCCTGGACTTTTGTTTGCTGGAAGATATTTAATCACAGTTTCAATTACATTACTTGTGATTGGTCTGTTCATATTTTCTCTTTCTTCCTGATTCAGTCCTGGAAGGTTATTCCTTTCTAAGAAATTGTCCATTTCTTCCAGGCTGTCCATTTTATTGGCATAGAGTTGCTTGTAGTAGTCTCTTAGGATGCTTTGTATATCTGCAGTGTTTGTTGTAACTTCTCCTTTTTCATTTCTAATTTTATTGATTTGAGTCCTCTCCCTGTTCTTCTTGATGAGTCTGGCTAATGGTTTATTAATTTTGTTTATCTTCTTGAAGAACCACCTTTTAGTTTTATTGATCTTTGCTATTGTTTTCTCTGTTTCTATTTCATTTATTTCTGCTCTGATCTTTATGGTTTCTTTCCTTCCGCTAACTTTGGGTTTTGTTTGTTCTTCTTTCTCTAGTTCCTTTAGGTGTAAGGTTAGATTGTTTATTTAAGCTTTTTCTTATTTCTTGAGGTAGGCTTGTATTGGTATAAACTTTCCTCTTAGAACTGCTTTTGCTGCATCCCATAGGTTTTGGATCATTTTGTCTTCGTTGTAATTTGTCTCTAGGTATTGATTTCCTCTTTGATTTCTTCAGTGATCTCTTGATTATTTAGTGATATATTGTTTAGCCTCCATGTGTTTGTCTTTTTTATGGTTTTCTCCCTGTAACTGATTTCTTGTCTCCTAGCGTTGTGGTCAGAAAAGATGACTGATATGATGTCAATTTTCTTAAATTTACTGAGGCTTGATTTGTGACCCAAGATGTGATCTATCCTGGAGAATGTTCTGTGTGCACTTGAGAAGAAAGTGTAATCTGCCAGTTTTGGATGGAATGTCCTATAAATATCAATTAAATCTATCTGGTCTATTGTGTCATTTAAAGCTTGTGTTTCCTTATTAATTTTCGGTTTGGATGATCTGTCCATTGGTGTAGTGAGGTGTTAAAGTCCCCCACTATTATTGTGTTACTGTCAATTTCCTCTTTTATAGTTGTTAACAGTTGCCTTATGTACTGAGGTGCCCCTATGTTGTGTGCATATATATTTATAATTGTTATACCTTCTTCTTGGACTGATCCCTTGATCATTATGTAGTGTCCTTCCTTGTCTCTTGCAACATTCTTTATTTTAAAGTCTATTTTATCTGATTGCTACTCCAGCTTTCTTTTGATTTCCATTTGCATTGAATATCTTTTCCCATCTGCTCACTTTCAATCTGTGTGTGTTCCTAGGTCTGAAGTGGGTCTCTAGTTCACAGCATACAGATGGGTCTTGTTTTTGTATCCATTCAGCGAGTCTGTGTCTTTTGGTTGGAGCATTTAATCCATTCATGTTTAAGGTAATTATCTATATGTATGTTCCTATTACCATTTTCTTAGTTGTTATGGGTTTGTTATTATAGGTCTTTTTCTTCTCTTGTGTTTCCTGCCTAGAGAAGTGCCTTTAGCAGTTGTTTTAAAGCTGGTTTGGTGGTGCTGAATTCTCTTAGTGTTTGCTTGTCTGTAAATGTTTTAATTTCTCCCTCGAATCTGAATGAGATCCTTGCCAGGTAGCGTAATGTTGGTTTTAGGTTCTTCCCTTTCATCACTTTAAACATCTCGTGCCATTCCCTTCTGGCTGGTAGAGTTTCTGCTGATAAATCAGCTGTTAACCTTATGGGAATTCCCTTGTAAGTTATTTGTTGTTTTTCCCTCGCTTTCAATAATTTTTCTTTGTCTTTAATTTTTGTCAATTTGATTACTATGTGTCTCAGCATGTTTCTCCTTGGGTTTATCCTGCCTGGGACTCTCTGTGCTTCCTGGACTTGGGTGTCTATTTCCTACCTATGTTAAGGAAGTTTTCGACTATAATCTCTTCAAATATTTTCTCGGGTCCTTTCTCTCTCTCTTCTCCTTCTGGGACCCCTATAATGCAAATGTTGTTGCGTTTAATGTTGTCCCAGAGGTCTCTTAAGCTGTCTTCATTTCTTTTCATTCTGTTTTTTTTTTTTTTTGCGTTACATGGGCCTCTCACTGTTGTGGCCTCTCCCGTTGCGGAGCACTAGGAGGCTCAGCGGCCATGGCTCACAGTCCCAGCCGCTCCGCAGCACGTGGGATCTTCCCGGGCCAGGGCACAAACCCATGTCCCCTGCATTGGCAGGCAGACTCTCAACCACTGCGCCACCAGGGAAGCCCCATTCTTTCTTCTTTATTGTCTTCTGCAGCAGTTAATTCCACCATTCTGTCTTCCAGGTCACTTATCCATTCTTCTGCCTCAGTTATTCTACTGTTGATTCCTTCTAGTGTAGTTTTCATTTCAGTTATTTTATTATTCATCTCTGTTTGTTTGTCCTTTAATTCTTCTAGGTCTTTGTTAAACATTTCTTGCATCTTCTCGATCTTTGCCTCCATTCTTTTTCCAAGGTCCTGGATCATCTTCACTAGCATTATTCTGAATTCTCTTTCTGGAAGGTTGCCTATCTCCACTTCTTTTAGTTGTTTTTCTGGGGTTTTATCTTGTTCCTTTATCTGGTACATAGCCCTCTGCCTTTTCATCTTGTCTGTCTTTCTGTGCATGTGGTTTTTGTTCCACAAGCTGCAGGATTGTAGTTCTTCTTGCTTCTGCTGTCTGCCTTCTGGTGGATGAGGCTATCTAAGAGGATTGTGCAGGTTTCCTGATAGGCGGGACTGGTGGTTGGTACAGCTGGGTGTTGCTCTGGTGGGCAGAGCTCAGTAAAACTTTAATCTGCTTGACTGCTGATGGCTGGGGCTGGGTTCCCTCCCTGTTGGTTGTTTGGCCTGAGGTGACCCAACACTGGAGCCTACCCAGCTCTTTGGTGGGGCTAATGGCAAACTCTGGGAGGGCTCATGCCAAGGAGTACTTCCCAGAACTTCTGCTGCCCGTGTCCTTGTCCCCACAGTGAGCCACAGCCACCCCCCGCCTCTGCAGGAGACCCTCCAACACTAGCAGGTAGGTCTGGTTGAGTCTCCTATGGTGTCACTGCTCCTTCCCCTGGGTTCCGATGCACACACTACTTTGTTTGTGCCCTCCAAGAGTGGATTCTCTGTTTCCCCCAGTCCTGTCGAAGTCCTGCAATAAAATCCCGCTAGCCTTCAAAGTCTGATTCTCTAGGAATTCCTCCTGCTGTTGCCGGACCCCCAGGTTGGGAAGCCTGACATGGGGCTCAGAACCTTCACTCCAGTGGGTGGACTTCTGTGGTGTAAGTGTTCTCCAGTCTGTGAGTCACCCACCCAGCACTTATGGGATTTGATTTTATTGTGATTGCGCCCCTCCTACCATTTCATTGTGGCTCCTCCTTTGTCTTTGGATGAGGAGTATCTTTCTTGGTGAGTTCCAGTGTCTTCCTGTCAATGATTGTTCAGCAGTTAGTTACGATTCCGGTGCTCTCACAAGAGGGAGTAACCGCACATCCTACTCTGCCACCTTGAACCAATCTCTCCCAATAAATTCTAGTTTATCAAAAATATATCTTGGAGAGACAGTGCTCCAGATAACTGAATTTGCCAATTAAGTGAGACTACTAAACAAAGTAACATCTCATTTATTTCAGACTCAGCGCAAATTAAAAGATTGAGTACAGGGTTTGATAAACGTTTTCCGTAAAAGGTCAGACGGTAAATTCTTTAGGCTTTGCAGGCCACATGTCCTCTGCAGCAACTACTCAACTCTGCCCTGGTGTGAAAGCAGCAGCAATGTACAAACAAATGAGTGTAGATATATTCCAATAAAGCTTTATTTATAAAAACAGGTTTGGCCCACAAACAGTAGTTTGCCAATCCCTGTTGTGAAATATATCCCTCACCCAGAAGGGAAAAATACACTCATGTTCTTATTTACTCTCAAGGGAGGACTGACATCCTGAGTGAAGTCTTATTCTCTCATTTTGTACACAATTTTTAAAAACTGGGCTATATTCTTACTTACAACCTATAGCAAAATTGAAGCAGGTATTTCAAATCAAGGGTGCTAGTGTAGGCCAGTATAGTGAAGGCCAAAATCCTTCAGAACACAGCCAGAGGACTGAAACAGCAGAGCAGTCTGTATCAGCTATTTTAGGAGCAAAACACTCTCCCTAGGCACTCTCCCTAAGCACTCTCCCAAATCTTAATGATTTCAATATCACATGACTCAATATCACTTACTTAGAACGATGACTCTGAATCAACAAAGGAGAGATTCCATTTAATCTCTTTAAGACAGAAGAAACATGGAGACACATAAGATCCATTCAGAAAGACCCATGAAAACTGGCCACCAGAAGTTTTGGAACTAACTGAAGAAACTTTAGGCATCTAGAATATATATTTTATTAAATAATTCCCCAGGTAATAATAATAGGAAGACAAACATTTATAAAGCACTTACTATGAGTCATGCATCCTTCCAAGTGTTTTACATATATTAATTTATTTAATATACACAACAATCCAACCAAGTAGGTACTATTATTATCCCATTTTTCAGATAAGGAATGGAGGTACAAGGAGACTGAATAACTTGCCCAGGGTAAAACAGCTACTAAGTGTGGGACCTGAACCCAGGCAGTCTGGCTGCAGACACCAGTTTTCCAATTACTACACTATGCCAAGGAATTACCTTATAACTGTATGTGGGCTGCCTTATTTCAAAGACCATGAACATGATAAGATATATGTAGAATCTCTACTAAATACAATATAATCTTCACAATCTAACAATTTAGAATTCTCACTGTTCTTCAATGCCTCGGGGTAAAGATTCTAAGTGTCTATTATTTTTGTTCAGTTCCACCAAAATAAAAAGATTGCTTGGATGTTAGATGAAGATATTTTATACTTTTTCAGTGTTGCCTTTAAAATTGTTTTTGGAATGTGCCAGGAAAATAAACAAGTAAATGGAGTTATGGGAAAATTCTTTTTAGGCATTCCTAGTTCTATCAGATAAATATGAGTATGTGAAATGAGTAAGTCCTTCTATTTCTTAGGTCAGGACACGAAGATTAAAACAGATATTTAGGGGCTTCCCTGGTGGCGCAGTGGTTGAGAGTCCACCTGACGATGCAGGGGACACGGGCTTATGGGATTTGATTTTATTGTGATTGCGCCCCTCCTACCATTTCATTGTGGCTCCTCCTTTGTCTTTGGATGAGGAGTATCTTTCTTGGTGAGTTCCAGTGTCTTCCTGTCAATGATTGTTCAGCAGTTAGTTACGATTCCGGTGCTCTCACAAGAGGGAGTAACCGCACATCCTACTCTGCCACCTTGAACCAATCTCTCCCAATAAATTCTAGTTTATCAAAAATATATCTTGGAGAGACAGTGCTCCAGATAACTGAATTTGCCAATTAAGTGAGACTACTAAACAAAGTAACATCTCATTTATTTCAGACTCAGCGCAAATTAAAAGATTGAGTACAGGGTTTGATAAACGTTTTCCGTAAAAGGTCAGACGGTAAATTCTTTAGGCTTTGCAGGCCACATGTCCTCTGCAGCAACTACTCAACTCTGCCCTGGTGTGAAAGCAGCAGCAATGTACAAACAAATGAGTGTAGATATATTCCAATAAAGCTTTATTTATAAAAACAGGTTTGGCCCACAAACAGTAGTTTGCCAATCCCTGTTGTGAAATATATCCCTCACCCAGAAGGGAAAAATACACTCATGTTCTTATTTACTCTCAAGGGAGGACTGACATCCTGAGTGAAGTCTTATTCTCTCATTTTGTACACAATTTTTAAAAACTGGGCTATATTCTTACTTACAACCTATAGCAAAATTGAAGCAGGTATTTCAAATCAAGGGTGCTAGTGTAGGCCAGTATAGTGAAGGCCAAAATCCTTCAGAACACAGCCAGAGGACTGAAACAGCAGAGCAGTCTGTATCAGCTATTTTAGGAGCAAAACACTCTCCCTAGGCACTCTCCCTAAGCACTCTCCCAAATCTTAATGATTTCAATATCACATGACTCAATATCACTTACTTAGAACGATGACTCTGAATCAACAAAGGAGAGATTCCATTTAATCTCTTTAAGACAGAAGAAACATGGAGACACATAAGATCCATTCAGAAAGACCCATGAAAACTGGCCACCAGAAGTTTTGGAACTAACTGAAGAAACTTTAGGCATCTAGAATATATATTTTATTAAATAATTCCCCAGGTAATAATAATAGGAAGACAAACATTTATAAAGCACTTACTATGAGTCATGCATCCTTCCAAGTGTTTTACATATATTAATTTATTTAATATACACAACAATCCAACCAAGTAGGTACTATTATTATCCCATTTTTCAGATAAGGAATGGAGGTACAAGGAGACTGAATAACTTGCCCAGGGTAAAACAGCTACTAAGTGTGGGACCTGAACCCAGGCAGTCTGGCTGCAGACACCAGTTTTCCAATTACTACACTATGCCAAGGAATTACCTTATAACTGTATGTGGGCTGCCTTATTTCAAAGACCATGAACATGATAAGATATATGTAGAATCTCTACTAAATACAATATAATCTTCACAATCTAACAATTTAGAATTCTCACTGTTCTTCAATGCCTCGGGGTAAAGATTCTAAGTGTCTATTATTTTTGTTCAGTTCCACCAAAATAAAAAGATTGCTTGGATGTTAGATGAAGATATTTTATACTTTTTCAGTGTTGCCTTTAAAATTGTTTTTGGAATGTGCCAGGAAAATAAACAAGTAAATGGAGTTATGGGAAAATTCTTTTTAGGCATTCCTAGTTCTATCAGATAAATATGAGTATGTGAAATGAGTAAGTCCTTCTATTTCTTAGGTCAGGACACGAAGATTAAAACAGATATTTAGGGGCTTCCCTGGTGGCGCAGTGGTTGAGAGTCCACCTGACGATGCAGGGGACACGGGTTCGTGTCCCGGTCCGGGAAGATCCCACATGCCGCAGAGCGGCTAGGCCCATGAGCCATGGCCGCTGAGCCTGCGCGTCCGGAGCCTGTGCTCCACAACGGGAGAGGCCACAACTGTGAGAGGCCCGCATACCACAAAACAAACAAACAAACAAAAAACATATTTGTTTGTTGTCTTTATTTATTAAATAACTTAATTGTAAATTTGGCTTATATTGGAGGAAAGTAATTTGGTAAAATAACTGAGGTTACTACTGACTTAACACCCAACAAAAATATTTGACCCTAATATATCCAGAGTAAAGGAGTAAAATTGGTTCATGTTGTTCATTAAAAGAAAATTACAAGTTTGTGGGAGATTTTTTTTTAAATAGAAATGATCTGAAAAATATTTTTGGTTACTGAGTAGGCATCTGTGTTTTTTGTTTGTGATATAAATATTTTTGCTAATCTCCAAAAGTTCAGAGTGGAAAGAAATCTTGTAGCCTCTAGAAAATAAAGAGGTTACAAACCAAGTTTATATTAATTCCACCATTTGTTCAACTCCAGGCAAGAAACATTTCTCCAAAAGCTGTACACTCTCTTTATAGCACTCTTCCCCAATAAAAAACTAGCATTCATTGCAAAATTTACACAATACTCAAGGAACAGGAAAGAGT
>NW_006780143.1:2187496-2187923 GCF_000442215.2 Lipotes vexillifer
TTGATCAGTCATTTTATAGTTGTTGCCTGTTTTTCAATTTCTTCATACCTTTTTCTAAAACTACAAAGCAAGAGATTCAAACACCTGACACAGAAGAGGATGGGCTAGGTGGGAGGAGAAAAACATTCCATTACCACTTTCTTCACTATTGGACATAAATGTTAAATCAATGGTAATCCCTATAATCATCATTTTCAATCATATGTAAATAGCCTTGGAAAATTGTTAACATATGGGATTAAGAATTGAAAAGTTAAATCGTATTCTTAATTTTTTCTAGATGGTGAAGATTATAATTTTAAAATCTAACTTATACATAGTGGTCAGACTCAAGCCTTAGATCCTATGTAGCCCTATTAAATAACATAAAAGAAAGGAGAGAAGAGGAGAGGGTAGGAGACAGTAGGAGAGGGAAGGGAAAGGGCGG
>NW_006780143.1:2187933-2215021 GCF_000442215.2 Lipotes vexillifer
ACGGAAAAAATTAAAGGAAAGAATAGAAAAGAAAAGAACAAAAGATATGGCATAAATTGGTGAGTTGACCAATAAGCCAACTTTCTATTTTTCCTGGAGACAAATAGGACTCATGTCCCAGCCTCCTTTATATTAGGTGAGGCCAATAGGTGACCAAACTCTGGCCTAAAGAATGTGAGCAATCCTCTAGGTGTTTTCCCCTTTGCCAAAGCACAAGGACCTGGAAACTGGTGATAATTAGGTGATAAGAAAAGTGCCACAAGAAAACCACTTGAATGGGAGAAATCTGCCCATCAGGAATATCCATTTTGGTAAATTGGTAAAACCACTATGGAAAATAGTACAAAGGCTCCTCAAAAAATTAAAAATAGAACAACCATATGATCCATAAGTCCCACTTCTGGGTATATATCTGAAGGAAATGAAATCACTATCTCTAAGAGATATCTGCACCCCATGTTCATAGCAGCATTATTCACAATGACCAAGCTATGGAAACAACCTAAATGTCCATCCATGGATGAATGGTTTTTCAACAATGATAGATACACACACACACACATACACACACACACACACACACACACACACACACACACAAACACAAACACAGAGTAGAATATTATTCAGCCATAAAAAAGGAAGGAAATTCTGCCATTTGCAATAATATGGATGAACCTTGAGGGCATTGTGCTAAGTGAAAGACAAATATTGTGTGATGTCACTTATATGTGAAATCTAAAAAAGCTGAATTTATAGAAATAGAGAGTAGAATGGTGTTTGCCAGGGTCTGGGGAGGTGGAGGAAAGGGGGAAATGTTAGTCTAAGAGTACAAACTTACAGTTATAATATGAAAAAGTTACAGGGATCTAATGTACAGCACAGAAATTATAGCTAGTAATACTATATTATATACTTGACAGTTGCTAAGAGGGTAAATCTTAAACATTCTCACCAAGAAAAGAAAAATGGCACCTAGGTGACATGATGCAGATGTTAGCTAATACAATGGTGCCAATCATTTTGCAATACAGTAGTCCCCTCTTATCCTTGAGAGATATGTTCCAAGACCCCCAGTGGGTGCCTAAAACCATGGATAGTACAAACTCTATATACATAATATTTTTCCCCACACTTACTTACCTATAATAAAGTTCATCTGAATTGCCAGCATCACTACTCTTGCACTTTGGAGCCATTATTGAGTAAAATGAAGGTTACTTAAACACAAGCACTATGATACCTTTACAGCTGATCTGATAATCAGATGGCTACTAAATGACTAGCACGTAGGCAAAGTGATGATTCACATCCTGGGAGGGAGGAGAAGCAGAATGGCATGAGATTTCATCACGCTACTCAGAGTGGCGTGTAATTTAAAACTTATGACTAGTTTATTTCTGGAATTTTCCATTTAATACTTTTGGACCTTGGTTGACCTCTGGTAACTGAAACTGCAGAAAGTCACACCTTGGACAAGGGAGGACTATTGTATCTAAATGTATCAAATCAACTCATTGTATGCCTTAAACTTACACAATGTTATATGTCAACTATATCTCAGTAAACCTGGGGGAACAAAGGAGTTAAAAACATTCTTTAATTATAATTTTAAATTACTGAAGAGTGGTCTTATCCAATCATTAAAGGTACAAGAAAGTCAGGACAATGGTTACAGACGGCAGTTTTCAAACTGTACTATAATCATCTCAGTAGATAGAGAAAAAGTTTTTGATAAAATTTAACATCCATTTATAATAAAAGCTCTCCAGAAAGTCTTTATAGAGGGAACATACCTCAACATAATAAAGGTCATATATGACAAGCCCACAGCTAGCATCATATTCAACAGTGAAAAGCTGAAAGCATTCCCTCTAAGATCAGGAACAAGAAAAGGATGCCCACTCTTGCCACTTTTACTCAACACAGTAGTGGAAGTCCTAGCCACAGAAATCAGACAAGAAAGAGAAATAAAAGGAATCTAAATCGGAAAGGAAGAAGTAAACCATGTCATTATGACATGATACTATATATAGACAATCCTAAAGACACCATCAACAAACTACTAAAGCTCATCAATGAATTCAGTAAAGTTGCAAGATTACAAAATTAACATATAGAATCTGTTGCATTTCTATACACTAACAACAAACTATCAGAAAGAAAAATTAAGGAAACAATCCAATTTACCATAGCATCAAAAAGAATAAAATACCTAGGAATAAACCTACCTATGGAGGCAAAAGGCCTGTACTATAAGACACTGATGAAATAAACTGAAGACACCACAAAGAGATGGAAAGATACATCATGTTCATGGATTGAAAGAATGAGTATTGTTAAAAATGACCATGCTACCCAAGGCAATCTACAGATTCAATGCAACCCCTATCAAAATACCAAGGGCATTTTTCACAGAACTAGAACAATAGCTGTAAAATTTGTATGGAAACATAAAAGATCCCAAATAGCCAAAAACAACCTTGAGAAAGAACAGAGCTGGAGGTATCATGCTCCCTGGCTTCAGACTATACTATAAACCTACAGTAATCAAAACAGTATGGTATTGGCACAAAAACAGACACACAGATCAATGGAACAGAATAGAGAGCCCAGAATTAAACCCATGCACCCTTGGTCAATTAATCTATGACAAAGGAGGCAAAAACATACAATGGAGAAAACATAGTCTCTTCAACAAGTGGTGCTGGGAAAACTGGACAGACACATGTAAAACAATGAGATTAGAACATTCCCTCACACCATATACAAAGATAAACTCAAAATGGTTCAAAGACCTAAATGTAAGCCCCGAAACCATAAACTCCTAGAAGGGAACATAGAACACTCTATGACATGAATCGTAGCAACATTTTTTTGGATCTCTCTCCTAAGGCAAAAGAAATAAAAGCAAAAGTAAACAAATGCGACCTAATTAAACTTAAAAGCTTTTACACAGTAAAGGAAACCATCAATGAAATGGAAGACAAACTATGGAACGGGAGAAAATATTTGCAAATGATGTGACCAACAAGCAGTTAATATCCAAAACATAATATATAAACAGCTCATACAACTCAATATCAAAAAAAACCAAACAACCCAATCAAAAAATGGGCAGAAGACCTAAATAGACATTTCTCCAAAAGAGACATAAAAATGGCCAACAGGCACATGAAAAGATGCTCAACATCACTAACCATCAGAGAAATGCAAATCAAAACCACAATGAAATATCACCTCACACCTGTCAGAATGGCTATCACCAAAAAGACCAAATGTCAGTGTGGAGGAAAGGAAACCATTGTACACTGTGGGTGGGAATGTAAATTGGTGGGAATGTAAATTGGTGTAGTCACTGAGGAAAACAGTATGGAGGTTTCTCAGAAAACTAAAATAGAACTACCATATGATCCAGCAATTCCACTCTTGGATATATATAAAAAACAAACAAACAAACATTGTTTTGAAAAGATACATGCACTCCAATGTTCTTAGCAGCACTATCTATAATAGGCAAGATATGGAAGCAACCTAAGTGTCCATCAACAGATAAATAGATAAAGAAGATGTGGTGTGTGTGTATCTCCTGGGAGAGGAAGGGGGAGGAGCGAGATGGGGTAGGGGATTAAGAAATATAAACTACTATGTATAAAATAAATAAGCTACAGGATATATTATACCCTATATATAATATATATTTATATACAGGATATATATAATCCTGTATATAATATATAATCCTGTATCTGATATATATATAATATATATATAATATATATAGCACAGGGACTATAGCTTATGTTTTATAATAACTTTAAATGAAGTATAACCTTTAAAAATTGTGAATCACTATGCTGTACACCTGAAACTTATATAATATTATACAACTATAGCTCAATAAAAAATAAATTTTTAAAATTAAAAAAAATTTTTTAACTATACTACAAATGAAATTCCTTCATTTCTGTAAAGTCCTCTCATAAATTGCTGGGTAAAGTATGTAGGATAAAGATAAGAGAGGATTCATTTCATTTTTATATTTGTTTTACTTATTGTGCTCCCTGTATGGTTTCATCTTTAAAAAAAAAAGAGAGAGATCCTATAGGTGGTAGAACTGTCTCAGACTAACCAATAGTACTTAGAAAATAATCACTCTTAACAACAGTGCACTTAAGCAGCCGAAACGTAGGACACAGCTGTGGCCAATCTTAGTCAAAACAGGAATAAAAAGCCCAAGAACATCTGTCAGTCTAAATTTTCTAACTCATTTTTTCCTCTGAGGAAACTATGCCCTCCAAAACTTTGTCATTAACAGTTCTAAATATAGACTGTGAGGGAATGCTTATCTGACTATTGGCTTTGTGCTATATCTAAGTGGAAGGAAAAGTCATGGCACCGGCTTAACCAACAAGAAAATCCACCCTGTTTGAGGGAAGCAGACATAGCTTAGAAAGCTAATCAAACTAATCAGTAAGAAATGTATGTCTATTAGCAGTCACTCCCCATGCATTCTCCCCCGAGTTCCTGGCAACAATTAATCTATTTTCTGTCTCTGTGAATTTGCCTATTCTGTATGTTTTATATAAATGGAATCATATGATTTTTTAGAAAAGAAATGTGTGTGATATTTTCCATTTTAAAAACTGACAGTTATACCTTTTATTAATATTCTGATAACAGTTGTCATAAGTAAGATTTACATGGCACTTAGAAGTTTACTAAATATATTTTCACATACAATATCACATTTTTATTGTCATGGTAACCATACTGGTATTTTTAATACTCAAGCAACAGACAGATGAGGACTGAGGCTCTGAAAACCTTTGTAATTTTTCAAGATCAAACAATGAAGACGTTCTTTGCTTTAAAAAGTACTTATCCAATACCGGGAACACGCTTTTAGAAGTAAAGGAAGCTAACTAGTGCTAAGATCTTCTGCAGTGATAATAATGTATACTTGTTCAGTAGATCACAATGCACAAAGAATTAAAACGTTCTTTAATCAGCACTTTCTCATCATGCTGCTGATATTCACCAATACAGTAAAATACCAGGACATATATCATCATCTTCATTTTATAGACATAGAGACTGAGGCTTAGAAAAATTTAATGATGACCTGAGCATGATCTCACTGACTCCAAGATTAATTCACTGAGTCTTTCTGCTTCTTGAAATTGGAAATTGGAAGGATACAATTCTGGCTAGTGACTAATATAATGAAAAATTGTATCACCTACATACACTATATAATTAAAGTGGAAAAAATTATTTTTTTTAAATTAAATGAAAGCTCCTCCTCTTCCAATGGGTAGTATCGAGCTCCACAAACAGAGGGAATCATACAATTCTAAAGCGTTTAACTCTTTGTGGTAGCAATGGGGGGGATTGTTTCATTTGTTTTGCTCCACCTTCTTTAAAACATGCTCCAGGTGGGACAGCCAGTCTTTTGAAAACGCCAACTAAGAACAATTAAATTCTTTGGCAAGAGTAAACAATAAGATTAGTCCTATATATAACAGTGGAAAAAATGTCTTAGAGAAGAGTCTTTCCAAAAGCAAAATTTACCAAATGAAACACAGGAAAATGTAATTCAATCAAGAAATAATATTTTCTTTCAATTTGGATTGTTGTCATTGCTTTAGTAGGTAGTGTTAATAGCTGCCAAAAGCCAATTTGTATTCATGAATGCTTTGCAGGTTCATGATGTAATACATTCCTTTTTGGATATATCTTTTGTCAAATCCATCTGTCTATGGCAGATATGCATAGTTTTACAGAACACTATCTGCAAAAGAACTTCCACAGTCAGACAAAAATGGCTATAGAAAATAAAGAGGAGGGGGGGGAAACAGATCAACTACTGCTGTTTGGAAAATGTTCCCTTTTTTCACAACGCCTTGCTCATGGATACCTGTCCACTGGACACTTGGCACACCTCTACTCTTTCTTTTCTTAATATTCTGCCCTTTCATGAAAAAGAGATGTAACCCCAGCAACTCAGGGAGAACTGAAAGATGAAGGTCCTGGAGGAAGCACCAATGCAAGATGTCAATACTCCCACCAGAATTTCCCTGAGCCACGTTCTGAACACCTTCTGAATTGCATGAGCAGCTGATTAACGTTTGATAATTAAGCATAAGTCATTTTTTATTTGATTCATCTCAATAAGAGCTCAAGCAAGTTAATGCTATAAAGAATGAGGGCACAAAAAGCTGGAAGGGAATGTGATTGCTATACCGAGAAAGCTACACTGACCCTATGGCAAGAAAAGGAGCCGGCTTAGAGGTCAGAAACTAGTTCAGAGAAAGCAGTTTCCACCCTTACCATTTCTCACTGTAGATGGGTCCCAAACCACCTGGAGGGGCAAGATTATAGTCCCTCAACAGATGCACTACTTTCTTCCACTGTTAGAGTCAGTTAGGAATGTAGAACAGTGAATGTCAACTATTACTATTAGCGTCTACAGCCGCAGAGACCCAATAAATGAACTCACTATACTATCACGATAAAGAAGCTTATACTGTTTCTTCACAAAGTAAATGTATTTCTGAAAGAATGTACTAGAATTACACTTTTTAAAACTATTTCACATACACTTGGCTGGTACAGAAAAGGATTCTATGTTAATTATTTTTCTCTTCTTTTATAAACCTCATCCATTGCTGTGACCTAAAAGGGGTCATATTTTAGAGGGCAAAAATATTTTAACAACAAAACTTTGCACTTCAGTGTGACCAAAACATAAAATTTTGCAAAAAACACAACTACTATTTCTTTCCTACTGACTAAATCATGTCATTTAAATAGGTGCAACCAAAAATAAACCACTCTTGGGTATAAAAATAATATTTTTATAGGAATTGGCAAGTAACTACTCTAGCTATTAGAAGTTTATGTTTGCCACAGAAACCTGTGATTTTAAAAACTGTTCAAATGATTTATGCTTGAGGCTTATACATAGCACAAATATATACATTTGTATGTCTAAGTCTAAAGAGGAAAAATTAGACAAAAAGCAAACTGGAAAACAACCCCAAATTATAAGAAATTACCTAACTTGTGCTGTATTGAGAAAAGGTATAAAAATGATTTGGGAGGAAGAAAAATTATTTAGTTTTACACATTAACTTCATAGACAAAAGCCCGATTTTTTTATGATAGGTTAGGATAAAATCAATCATCTTTTCAAAGTAAAAAGTGAACTGCTTACACTCACCAGTCTACACTCGTATTAATTCTATCCTGCAGTGTATGCTATAGAGGGTAAAAACATGCTGATGTTTTCTAGTTGCTCATTTCAGTCTGCTCCGGCTTTATCTTCAACCTGGTTAGCAATAGAAGCCACCCCCAGCAATTACACAAACCTAACAACGGCTTCCTTGGGATTTGATCCATTCCTACCACACATCCCAATCCACAGGCTATCTTCTGTTACCACTGTTGTCTGTGTATGTTTAATGTGCTTCTTAAAAGGCTTTTTAAAAAACAACCTAGGGATTTCTCATTCAGCTCCCTACCACATAAACAGGACCACTGAGGAGCATTTTTATACATGCAAAAATGTTCTAGTTATCCATAGACTATGTCTCAGTACAGCTTCAGATGACTGCAAAGAAAAGCTCTGTTGTCATTTCACGTCTCTCCTCTTTCTGTGCTCTAACCGCTGTGTACCTGTGTCCCAAAAGGACTGCCTGCCATGAGCTGCTCCTTCCCAGCTATGGATGGCAGGGGTGGGAAATCTTGAAACTTGCCCGACTCGAGGGCTCTCAGCCGTCGCTTTGACACCAGCAATCTGTTTAACCTGTTGGACCTTTATCACTTTTCCTGACCCCATAAAACAAACAGGGCTAGCAAAGGCACTGAAGAGCCTCCTTCAAAAGGCAGCTTGCCTGTGAGTCGTGGCAAAAAGCTGGAATGACCCTGCCAGGTCTTAGAAGCTTTAAGATTAACTGCATTGAACTTGATACATAGAAAACAGCACCTTGAAAATGAATCATCTGTTACTTCAGTATTTTCTAGTTGCAGTCACTCCCTCTCGGGGCATGTAATTAATTTACGGAGTTTTAAAAAAAAGAAGTCAGGATTACTCACACAGTCTTGAAGATGCAATGTCAGCTATTTAGGACAGAAACATCCAAGGCCGTGTTAGAACTCAATTACGACTACATTTGCGTTAAAGCAGGAACTGGCAGGCCTCTGGACCACAGCAACTATATACGCTGGGCTATAATTTATGAAACTGAGCCCCAGATCCAGCCAATCATTTAGCTCCTCATAACAAGTCTAACTGGCTCTGGAAGGCTGAAAGGGCTGCACTAGAACAACAAAGATGAGATATTCCACATAACACTCAGCTGATCTGGAATCACTTTCTTTGCAGGGCCAGAGAAAAATCACCACTTCACTGTCTGAGGGAAGCAGGACAGAGGACCTGGGAAATGCGACCTCACCCTGGAGCAAGATCTTTTATGGTTTGGCAATCCCAACAGTGCTGGCCTTAAAGATCCCACCTACCACTGGAACCCGGAGGGCAACTATAGCAGCAAAAACCTGAAGGTAATTTTCATCTTTCTTTTTATTTTTAGTAGGAGTAATGCTGAGTCAAAATGATATACATTAAGTCACTTGGGCAACTAGGTATGCTCTGATTTTATGTTACCTTTTTGTACTCTCATCTATTGTAGGATCATTTGCTATTAAGTATGAGTAGAGGGTGGCTTAATGTACCTGAAATAAACTTAAAACCAAAATGACCATTTGCTGAGGAAATGGAGATCATTTGCTGAGGAAATGGAGATCATTTGCCAGAACTGTTTTTGAGCTGCCTTTTCAGACGGGCAGCCTTTTCACCCACCCACAGAAACAAGAATAAAGGCAGTTCAGGCAGGGGGGAGAGGAAAGGGGTTTCATGGGTACAATTAAGTGCTTTCAGTGTCCTAAAAGGAATAACGTTGCTCGGTACGCAGGAAGACGCAGTATTGTTCTGACCCTTGGCGCTTAGGCCATATGAGAAGGTACTAGGATGCACCTTGGTGGGATCGTTGGGGCAGAGAATGACATCAGCGCAAGTTGGCAGAGCCCCTGTGGCCCAGGTTTCTGTTTTCTTGGCACTAGTTTCCTTATTTCCCATTACATTTTGAAGTGTTAGTTATGCCAACAGCTTGTTATACCATACTGCCAAATGTGTAGTTATTACAGGATCTGTGGGAAACATTTTAAGTCAAAAGAGATGACGGAAAGAGAAAATCAAAAAAGAAAGTAATGGAACTGACATACAGGTAGCCCAACACCACACCCTCAGATACTCAACATACTTTACCTAATGACAAATCCTTCCATATCCTCAGCAAATGGTATGTTTCTTCAACAAATTTTGTAGCAAGTGTGACATTAGCAACAAAAAAATCACTGTAATAAACTTTTAAATAATGAAATCAATCATTATACTTTCAAGTGACAATAGAACCTCCACAGTATTAAACTCATGTCAGTTTTATATGCTCCCAAAGGAAGAAGCCAGGAAGGGAAACTTGCTTTGTTTATTGATGAAACATAAGGAAGAGTAACAGAAAAGACATTTATGCCCTTTTTGTTTGCTGTAGATAGTTGACTGAATTCAACTTGAGATTTGACCCCAAGAAGAAAAACAGAGCAGTACACAGGGAACAGAAAAAGTAATCCATTCTCAATTCCCCCAAGATTTGTTCTTTGAATTATCCAACTTGTGACTAGCCAGGGAGGAATATTTCACTGTTTAAATATTTTTTATTTAATTAAATTGTGTACTTGACAATTAATATAAAATTAATTGTTTATTTGACAGTGCTGCTGCCTATGGTGACTATGTGAGAATTGAAACTTCTGAGGGAAGCCAGGTTGTTAAAACTGTGATTCCCTTTACTCAGTGGTAACACGGATGATCTAGTCTCAAAAGGGAAAGCAAGCTCTTAAGGTAATGTTGTCATTGAAACCTCAACACACAACACTCCGTGTCTCATTCCCTGAAAAATATTACATTAAAATCCCTTCAAACGCCCATGTTCAAATCTCCATTTGTCAATAGACAAGTCCAAGGATACTCTAAACTAAGGCATTTAAGTCACTTCACATGATAACTGTCCAGAAGTTTCCTACAGGAAAACTTCATCTTTGACAACTTTGAAAATAACCATCTCACCACTCAAGACAATGGCCAACAACCATCCAGCAAGTCCTTGAGTTAGAAGGTTTCTCAGCTTCTGGAGATTGTCTGCGTCAATATAAAACTCAGTTTCCGACTGACCCCTGGTGCCCTGACCCTTACAAACACTAAAGGTTTTGTTTGACTCAACTGCAAGCTGTTCATCTGTTAGTAAGTAATGCATGCCCGAAAACACATTCATGATGAGAGCTTTCTAAAAGACCAGCATGGGCTTCCCTTCCTATAATCGTAACAGTCGTGATAGCCTGAGACATGTTACTGCTACTTGGCAATTTGCGGGGGAGGGGTAGATATTTAGTGCCTGGAGCTGTCACATAGCAGGGAAAATCCCACATTGGGATGAGGGAAGTGATGTCTCAGTACAATCCAACTTAAGGGGATTATACCGTTTACATTTGATTTCAATACCTTATTAAAAAACAATGCAATGAAGGAGGAAATTTAAAAATACACACAGATACTCTAATCTTCTTTTGCCTAAAGTTGTTAGTGCAGTGTGTTAAAGTCAGCTAGGTATCACTGCCCATCAGTCAGGGCTTGTGCTAGCAGGTTCTGGGCAGGAAGACTACCTCCATCATCACCATCAATTAATATCTGTTGGCTGTTGCATCCAGCACTGAGAGGCTCGTGATATACAAGGGTCACCCAAACAGCTGAATTCCATTCTTAGTCATTTCCTGGATCTCCACCTCACAGATAAGAATTAAGATGATCCCAATAAAAGTAGCTCAGGAATGCAAACCTCTTTCTGAACCAAGAACTGTCAGCAAATCTCAAATATCAGAGCAACTCTGGCTGACTGAAAAGTGTCCCTATATCTGGGCCAAGAAGGATTTCTAGGCCCATAGCTAATCTGTCTGGCCCTGCAGTTTATGTGGCCAAAGGAGCTGCTCATGAGAAAACTCATAAGGAACATACAGACCCACCATGTCAGCGTGTCAGACCAGCTGAGATTGGCGGGATGTTAACTGCTCTCCAGGTGACGTGGATAAATAGTCCCATTGTTTTCACAGCACTGGACTCCGCCTAAAGAAGCCCTAGACCTTGGACCAGGTTGCTGGGTGGTGTGGGGGAGGGCTGCTGACAGTTCAAATGCCAGCTCTTGGAGCCACTGTCTATAGTGTAAACCGAAAGAGAAGCAGTTACTTGGAAAAACGTCAGCAAGAAGGCCTGCTCACTTTAACAAAGTAAAAAAAAAATTTTTTTTCACTTATATAAAAAGGCATTTATATATGGTTGTCATTGCCGGGAGTAAGCTTATGTTCTTGGTTCAGATAACAAAACACATCATCTGGACACACAGACCTCACAATCAAACTTGTTCTTGGCCCATGGGGGGGAATCTTTGTGGCTGTTTTTCAACTGTCTCCCCAAGAACATGAATGTTTGGAAATGTACTAAAAATGCACGTGACAAGATTCTAAACCATATTATACATAAAATTAACCTAAATCAACAACCTTTTGCACTCATATATAGTCAAAACTCCTCTTCTAGGTAATGAGACGTGAGTGAAAGGATATTTCTTTGGCCTTGCTGTTTGTCAGTGTTTGTCAAAAGCCATACAAAAATACGGATACAAAACAGGCAATTACTTACATTTGGAAGAGAAAAGATTTGAAGGGTTGCATTCTTCATATTTGATGCTGAAACCACCTCTTGTTTCAAGCAATGTGTAAGCATTATAGCATGGAGGTTGAGAGCATAAATTCTGAGCCAGACTGCCTGGGTTCAAATCCCAGCTGACTCTTCTTAACTGTGGACTTGGGGCAAGTTACGTAAGAAATCTATGCCTCAGTTTCCCCATATGAGAAATGGTGCCACCCACAGTAACTACCTCCTGGGGCTGGTGTGAAGATTAAATGGGCAACACCTGCTTAGAACTGAGCCTCTTACATGGTGAACATTCATTAAAAGAAAACTATCATTTGTTTTGTGATGATTATTAAGCTCATTGCAATAAAGGTACACAATATCCCAAATGGAGGTGAATTACTAAACAGCCAGATATGGTGAAATATATCTATTAACATTACATATTTCATTTCAGGTAATATTTATACAAGTAAGATTTTTGTCTTAAGGCATCTGAGATAAAAGCTCAAGGAGGTGGGTCTGTTAACTGTCAGTTTTCTGGCTGGTTATCACTTGACATTTTCAACCCTGCCCTGCATTTACTGTGTCACACAAGGATACTAACCTAGGAAATGACACAGAAAGGAGTTATTGTAGTAGACATGATTCATATGATAGTTGGTACGAAGTTCAGGCTAGTTTAAAGATTCCTGCATGAAGGCAAAACAAAATAATGGAAGCCATTCATTTCAGTCACGGTACCCTAACCAAAAAAAGATTTGAAGGGAGAAAAAAAAAAAAAAGAGAGAGCGAGAGTTACCTATCATGAACAGCAGTGCTGATTATCCACAGACATGAACCATGTCTAGAATTCATGCTGACTTCTCAGCTTAGATATGAGAGAACACTGAAACTAATTATCTCCTTTCCTCCTGTGATAGGGGATTTCTCAGTTTAGGAGATTATTAACTGAAACTTCTACTTACTGAGAAGGTGCAGAGAAAAAACAGTCTGCTTGGTGAGGGAGCAGCCACCCTAGGGAACGACAATAGACTTCTACACTCAGTCTTTCCTGCATTCATTCATTCACTCACGAGGGGTCTTGCCCCTTATCTCCTTCCACGCCCACACAAACCCCCACCAGTCACATCTCATCGCTTACAGGGCCGCAGGGAGCCCATGTTCTCTCACCGCTATGCTTCGGAGGATGTTCCTCTCCATCTGCATGCCGCTCCCCAGCACCTACAACTAAGATCAAGGAAAAGCCCCTCCTTCCCAGCAAACCTCTTCCTACCCACCTCCTCTCCATGGAAGGTGCTTATTCCCTGCTGGACAAATTAATGAATCAGCACCATTTACCTCATGAATTAGCAGGACAAATAATCAGTGGGAAAATTGGAGAACATTTTCAATTTAGCAAAAAAAAAAAAAAAAATTTCAAAATGAAATCTAGGGTACTTTCAACAAGATCCAAAATGAAATCAAATGTTAAGGCTTAATAGTCCCATAGACAGACTCTTCACTAGAGTTAGAGAATCATCTCTGGTCTTTCTCAACAAGTTGATAAAGCAACACAAGGAAGCCTACCCAGGTTGCTAGAAATGATTGCATATGTGAAAGGTTTGTATGGAGTCCAGCAGGGAGTTGAATGAGCTAAACTAAGTCTCTTTATTCTAATCATCCTGCTCCAGGATAATTGCTTCCTGCAACAGGAAGGGGGAGGTCTCAGATTCAGGGGGGGGTGATTATCTCCCCCACTCCCCTAGGCTGCATCAGCTCCAGAGTTGGACATGAAGTTTCTCTCTGGGGCCCACTTATGCCACTGAGTCCATGCCACCTGCAGTATTGCTGCAGTCCAGGCCTGTTACTGAGGGGACAGTCACTGGGCACTGGACATTCACCAAAGTTGAGGACGATGGGAAGGGCTGAAGAATTAAGAAAACAGTGTGTTGGAAGGTAACCAACAGAATTGTGACACAGGTCCAATGTGTCTTTAGGCCCTCTCCCACTTCACCTCTGCCTTGCACCTCAAAAAATATATATATTTTTTTCCTTATATATATATATTTTCCTAATCTCCCCAGCTTCCTCCACCAAAGTGGTCCACAAAGGAGCCTGTCCTCCCCTCCCACCAAATGAATCCTCTTGGGTGCCATCCCCAGAGCGACCAGATTAAACCAGTCTGTGCCACTATGATTAAATGTCCCTGTCATCTTGCACGTGGCACTTCATTTTAACAGAGGCTTTCTAGAAATAAACTTGAGAACTAAGGAATTTACGACACTGAACACTTCAGGCCCCTTGGAGCATGACAACAAAGGCATGCAGAAAACAGGCGGGGCTTTCTGGGCCCTGAGACCCACACCAGCATATCAGTTACCTTCTCCTCTCAGGAGTGGGCCACCGTGACACACAGCCCAGAGCCAAGGAGAACGCTGGGTTTTCACTCCTTCGGGCAAGGCCAGTTGGGCATTGCACAACCCGTACAAGCACTCATACAGTCATGTCTCTGTGGCCCCTGAGGCTTCCCTCTCTATTTACAGAGCACAGGCTACCATCAGTCAAAATTTCTCAATTTTTAGTCCTCCCACAATAGAGATAAATACTTGGCGTCTCAAAAGCACTTTGGCTATGGGGACACATTCATGATCACCAGTTACTAAGAGGCATAAGTCTCACAATGTCTCCCAGTCCACAGGATTTTTTTTTACTTTTTTTTTTTTGCTGTGAGAATTTAAGCACAGACATCAGAGCAGTGGAAGGAGAGCAGATGGCACTTGTGTCCCATGTGCTTTGAAAAATAATGCAGAGGCACTTCAACTTCTTGCACATTGGGATCGGTGAAGGTACTTGTTAACATGGTAGATCTCCGATCCCACCACCGGATGCTCATCTCACAGGTCTAGAATGGAGCCGAGAAATCTGCATTTTTTTTTATTGGTACACACACCCCAGCCCCTAGGCTTGTTAAACCAGTCATCACGGATTACTCTTGAGAAGCACTGAGATAGTGCATGCAAACCACTTAACATAAAACCTGGCATGTTACAAAGTGCTCAATACTTACTAGCTGTAATTATTAAGAGTTGGAATTGATCCCAACTTCATACACTCTACTCAGACCTAACCTTGGTTAAGTGAAAATTGCACATGGGCGTGGCAGCGTGATAGCAAGCCAGGAGCTAGTTTGGTGCCAGGAAAGAGAAATGAGGGATATGGGAGGGAGACAGCCTAATTTGTGTTCTTCTAGTGATCTATTAGCCTTTGACGAAAACTCTGGAGCCTCAATTACCCGCCCTCACCATTCCACAGTATCAACAGCTCTGAAAAGACAACACAGCAATGTTTGAAACAATCGTCTACGAACCAGAAGTTCCCAAAGTAAAAACACTCAAAATATTGACATTTTCATTTTTTCTGCCCCAAAGAAAGCAATACAAGGTTATTTGTTTTGTAAGACAAAGCAGGGCCCAAGTAAATAGGGCATTCTTAAGTGGTTGAGTCCACCAACTTTAGCACAATATAGGAGAAGTAAATCCCCAGGCTGACTGGCTGCTGTGCTTCTGTGAGTCTTGGCTAATTTCCTCTGCAATGATGTGGGTCTTCCACAGATGGTTGGGGCTGTGTCTACTTACCACTTGGAATCATTCCTCACAGTAAATAGGATGGCCCTTCAGGAAATCTTCTATTTAGTTTGCATGCTCCTGAGTATAGGACAAAGCTCTGTTGTTTAAGAACATAAATAACAAAAGTTTTGTTCTTCCAAACCGAGGGGGAAATTGTAGGGCCATCCAAAATCCTTGGTCTTAAACTGCATCAGGATGACAAGAATGAAATATAATTTTAGGTTTTACCCAACGGATCAGTCACTCACTCTCCTCTCCTGCCTTCAGAAAACACTGACTCAATACGGCCTTTTTCTGACAGCCTTAGGAAAACATGTTCCACATATTTGGAAGTAGGGCTCTTCCTGCCTTTAAACCAATGGAAGCTATTCAAAGCCCCCTTAGCTTTCTCTCTGAATCATGGGCATAGGAACACAGCTGTTTGTACTCATACAATTAAAGTAAAATAGAAACCATGTGAAAAAAAAAAATCAAAGAATTTTCTTATACCATCCCAGGTTCTTGACATGTGTTTCACTGCCTCATTTTCCTCAGTAAACCTCTAAAAGGTTGATAGGTATTATTATTCCCATCTTTACCAAGAGAGGTTAAATAAGCTTCCCTAAAAAGAGATGAAATTGAGCTATTTGTAATGAGGTGGATGGACCTAGAGTCTGTCATACAGAGGGAAGTAAGTGAGAAAGAGAAAGACAAATACCGTGTGCTAACACATATATGTGGAATTTAAGAAAAAAAAATGTCATCAAGAACCTAGGGGTAAGACAGGAATAAAGACACAGACCTACTGGAGAACGGACTTGAGGATATGGGGAGGGGGAAGGGTAAGCTGTGACAAAGCGAGAGAGTGGCATGGACATACATACACTACCAAACGTAAGGTAGATAGCTAGTGGGAAGCAGCTGCATGGCACAGGGATATCGGCTCGGTGCTTTGTGACCGCCTGGAGGGGTGGGATAGGGAGGGTGGGAGGGAGGGAGACGCAAGAGGGAAAAGATATGGGAACATATGTATATGTATAACTGATTCACTTTGTTAGAAAGTAGAAACTAACACACCATTGTAAAGCAACTATACTCTAATAAAGGTGTAAAAAAAAAAAAAAAGCTTCCCTAAGGACATGGAGATGGTAAGTGGCAGAACTGGAAGTTAAACAAGAAAGACAGTAAAAGTAGCCTCAAATCCTACCAGTTAAGATTTAAGTGAAAAACCTACCACATCTCTATTCATATAATTGTATACAAATGTGATCATTTTGTTTTAGAATCTTGCTTTGTGCCATTAAATAATTGTCTACACCATATGTAAAGCTCTTTATCGTCATTTTTATTGACTGCACAGAACTTCCCAGAAGGTGTTTACCATAATTGACTAAACCAGATCCCAACTGATGAACATCAAAATTATTTCTAGTTTTCCCTATGAATATGCTTTTGCAAACTTATTTTTACATTCAAGTAGTTATCCCCTTAGGGTAGGTCCTAAACTGAGAATTGTTGGGCAAAGAGATGATACATTTTACATTTCAGTGCATATCACCCAACTACCCTCCAAAAGGTTGCATCAGGTAGCTGCATGAATGTGTACATCTCCTCACATCACGGGCGCACCAGGTTTAACCAACCATTTACATTTCTGCCAAAATGACAAAGGGAACTGATAGCATTTTTATTTTTATTTGCATGTCTTTCATAATTAGAGAAAGTTAGACATTTGTTCCTATGTACTTGGTCATTTGCAATTCTTCCAGGAATTAATTATCCCTATCCTATTTCTGCTTTACTAGAGTCTGACTCCAAACATTCATTCTATTAGAGTCTGACTCCAAAATTCATTGCAAAGGCCTTCTCCTGCCTCTTGTTGCTTTCTCATTGTCTGTGCTGGTGTATCGGAGACTTTGATCTATAGCCAAGAAAACTTCAGCCACATATTGCCAGGGTGATTAGTCAAGTCCCATAAAACATGTTCCAAGAAGAAAAACTGGTTAATTCTGAAGAAGAGAAAGCCATAAACTTCCCCTCGGTTGTCTGCTTCAGAAATAGGCCAACCCCTGACTTTATCAGCAGCTGTTAATCTTATAAGAAACAATGATCCATTCAAACAATGTTCTTTTGCACAGAGAAATGTGGATAATGGAAGAGGGGTCAGGAATAGTTGAAAGGAACATCCCCAGGACCAGGGGCTGGGAGGGAGGGAAGAAAAATACACACACACTTCTGTGCCCCAGGCAGAGGCAGACCACAGATTCACAGATTGTGCTGATATCCAGGTTAGAGATGGCCTCACTCCAAGGAAACCGAGGCCCCCAGACATAAAGCGACTTGCTGCAATCAACTGGCAAATGGCAGTCCCTTGCCCCCACGAGCAGAGCTCATCCTACTAGGGGACACTGGCCACAAGTAAAGCACAGTTGAGTCCCCAGAGCTGAAAAACTGGTTCTGCCACCCAAAGTGCCAGGATCATGCCAAAAGGCATATGTGACAAAGGCACTCTCACCCCAGGCCCAGGAACTTATTCCCAGAGGGCCTGGACCAGATGCCTGGACGGCCTCATAGATGCTAGGTCTGGGCAGAGTTCTGACTGGCTGTGCAGCCAAATCCAGACTCTGTGCCAAACAGAATCAAGCCTGGCCATATAGTGGTCCCATCCTCCCAGACGGGCTTCTGCCTTGGCCCAGCAGAGACCCAAATGTGATCAAAATGTCTGACAGGAGAACTGCACAAGGACTACCCTCTCCCATCTCACATGCAGAAAAATGCAAGGGTCAGTCAGTGGCCCCGCATTCATTCCTCCAAGGTGATCAAAGGCAAGCACTCAGCCAGCTGTCCAGTGGCATAGCTCCTTCTCTATATGGTCCCATGATGAAGCTCTTACCAAACCCAAATGATGGCCTGTATTCCACCCAACACAGATCCTTGGTGAGGCCTAGAAATACAGCCTCCTCCATCTTTTCTCAGTTTGAAAGCATTTTTCTTAACTCTTTAGACATTCTGTGACCTAACAGAATCAGTAGTTCCCCATGAGCCGTAAAGAACAAGTGGCTGAGCATATTTGGACAAATGGCCTAGGATTCAATAGCGATGATTGTTTTGCACCAGGAGATGCACCTGAGTTATGTTATTTAATCCTCACAACGACTTCCCAAGGTGGGTCTTTTTATCTGTTCTCGAAACAAAGAAACAGAGGAAACAATAAGAAACAGCTCATTTCTGGACTCAGGTGATTCTTCTGCAGAATTTTTTGAACTTTGATTTTGACTTTCAGCAGTTCTTCCAAAAGATCAAGAGAAAAGGACAGAGGTGTCTGTCCTGAATGTTAACCTGTCCTGAAGGTTGATTCCTGGCTGCTGGACCAACGGGCTCCCCTCAGTTTCCTCCCTGAAAAATAAGCTATCTCACGCTGATGGCCTTCTTTGGGAATAGGATGTTTCCCACAAGAGAAAATTGTTTCCAAAACTTAGTGCTTATTTTAGGAGAGTTGAGTGGATTCCCAGCCATCTTTCAAACAGGAAGTCTGATATCCCCAAATCAAGGATACACTCTTCAAGTAAGTTTTAACAGCCCTACTGGTCATTAAAGACTCAAAAAATAAACAAAGAAACAGACAGGGGAAGCTATGTTGGTTCAGAACATTTGAGAACACATGAATTTTTCAGCAGAAATTTGCTAATCCCTGTGGTATATTTCTCTCCTCTCCTTTGGAGTTTTCCTATCAACTCTCAGGGTTCCTGGGGGCTTAATTTGCTGACTCTGATGCAGCTGGTTTTTGTTTCCTGAAACATTCATTCAGTTTAGATTAGCATATTTGCTTCTTTTCTTTTTTCTCCAAAAAAGATCCAAAAGAAACTAATACCTGATTCCAAGGGTGGAAGCAATATCACTTGGAACTATTTAACATTTAGTTATAATACACCTTACATAATACTACACTGGGGAATATACCTAATTCCACAGAGTATCCAAAATGGTATCTGATTCAGTACTAAGCTCCTGCAAGGAACTCAATAAATACACATTAAGTTATATTCACCAGGATAATAATGGTAGTAAGAATATGCATCTACAAAGAACTTTTCTATTCTCGAAACACGTCCACAAATGTCATTATAAATGAACTTCAAAATCTCATGGAGGACTGAGAAGGGGCTTTTGTTCATACATATGAAGGTTTCTATCCTGGCTTTGCCACTTAGCTGTGTGGCCTTAGGCAGGTTCCTGAAGGTATCTGAGCCTCATCTTTCTCAACTGTAAAACATGAGTGATAATTATTCCTTCCTTGCAGAGTTGATGAGAGATTTAAAGATAACATATGGCAAAGACACAGTAGAGTACCTGACACATGGCAGGCATTTAGAAATGGAAATTATTATTATTATAAAGCAGGACTGATATAATTATTCCCTCTTACAGTTGAGGGAATTGAGACCAAAAGAGATTAAATTAGGCCAGAGCGAGGACCAGAACCCTAGCAGGTCTTCCACTCGCCAAAGGAAAGAAAGAGTTCTCCACTCTGCTTCAAAACCTGAAGTGTGAAAAGTAGAATTATTGCCAAAACATGGGTGTTGAACTCTAAATCTTGAAAATAGTTGATTCGTGCTTTCAGCAGCATAGAAGGCAATTAAATTAAAAGTCTGTCTCCATGTCAACGTTCTCAAAGGAAGAAAGATTTAATCTCTTTTCTCATTTGGATATGAGAAAATTTTCTAAGGATTTGATGAGTTTTATCTTTGATAGTCACTCATATCTTTTTCTAACTTTCTTTCAAAAATTTACTAATCTTGACACTTTGGTTTGGGTCACCTGCCCTTCAACTAAAGTTAATATAATTTGTGAACAAAACAGACCCCAAAGTAGAGAAGCTTGCCAACTTCAGAATGCAAGGAGGTGCAGGGAGTTCACCTTATTGAATTATCTTTTCAAATATGTAGCTCATCGCTCCAAAGCAGTAATAAAGGTAATTTTAGGATCTTTGTGGCCTCTGACACATGTGACAGGCAGAACCTTTTGGTCTGCACTTTTTCAGTTCTAGAACTGGTCAGTCCTAGAATACGGTTGGGATGTCTTCTTCTTAGAACTTCTTTATAATAAGTTACTACATTCAGCATTATTGACAGTAATGTGAGACCTGCCTCCTAAGTTTGGGAAGTTTTCAGAACCTTACAACAGGATTAAAAATTGATGGTGCCCTCCACAGCAAGCCTACCAATCCTTTTCTGAAATCGCTGAAATAGGCTACTAAAGTTGAGTATCGCTCACATGTCCATGTCTTTTTTTTTTTTTTTTTAACATCTTTATTGGGGTATAATTGCTTTACAATGGTATGTTAGTTTCAGCTTCACAACAAAATGAATCAGTTATATATATACATATGTTCCCATATCTCTTCCCGCTTGCGTCTCCCTCCCTCCCACCCTCCCTATCCCACCCCTCCAGGCGGTCACAAAGCAGCGAGCTGATATCCCTGTGCCATGCAGCTGCTTCCCACTAGCTATCTACCTTACGTTTGGTAGTGTATATATGTCCTATATGTCTTTTTAATGATGTAGCTAGAACGTTGAGTACAGATGGCCAGACTATTATCAATATAAACCCTAGTGAACAAGAATGAAGAGAGTTAGAGAATCCAGGACACTCCCTCCCCCACTACCTGGTAGAAAACAAGTGAAAACATGGCGTGATCTATAGACAGCATATTCTACCTGCTCAAAGAACACCAACATTGTAAATATTTGACACTCTGTCCAGTGTGTAACTTAGCCAACAACTGTTCCAGTTTGTTAGTAAATTCTCCTTCCATTTTATTCTTGCCTATATTTTCTTTGCCTTTCTTTTGTTCTTTTGCTTTTTTATCTCCGCATTTCTTTGTTATTCCTCACATGTATTTCTATTCCCACCTTTATCCCACTCTCCTTTATTACCTGAAAGTGCTTTCAGAAGAATCAAGTGCTATAGAAATGTAAAGTTGTTATATCATTATTACTCTTACCGTCTTTATTATTTATGTCAAGACATTTTTAAAGGTCTTTTGCATTCTCACTATTGTATCAACAATTGTTCCTCTAGCCTTTTTCTTATCTGGTCTTCCACATATATTTCAGAATATGGCACATAAATATTAATAATAGAAGCAAAGTTGAATAGCTTTATGTTACTTTTTTTTAATCTGGAAGTATCCAGTGAGTTAGGGGACATCTGTTGTACACCATCTGCAAACACAATTATTGTACCCAAGCTACAGAGGAAATTCCAAATATACAAAAGACATGTTTCTTGACCTTAGAGCTTTGAGCCTAGTCAAAGTGACAAGCCACACAATGAACAACTTATGGGGACATCTATAACATGTGCAGATAACTAGAGGTAAAGCAGAGGACCAAGTTTGAGTTGACCAGGTAGAAACCCACGTAAGGTTTTCCTAAGGTGAATTTCAAGAGGGAGAAGAAAGAAATGAGAAGCCTAGGGGAATAAGGGCATTCTATCTGACCCACCACCAATGTTATTGAATCATTTTCTACCGCCTTTTTCAGTCTCTTAGGGACTATCCAGTTTTATGATTCCTTTCATATTTCTGTTCTGAATATATTACAAAAGCTACTTTGGAACTTTAGAAAGCTCTAATATGTCTTACTTTATACAGTGCACTCTTGTTTGTTTGTTGTTTTACTTCTATGACCTTGCATGTTGCTTTGACATAACTACAGCCTGCTTCTCTAGTTCTTTCAAGTTTTTCAGGTCTTTTTAGGTCTGTATTTTTAGCATGACATATGAAGGGCAGGAATTTTTTTAAAAGCAGTTCTGTGGTATCTGCTGTTTGCGGTTCGTGGCACAGCCCAGCAACCTTGAGACTTTACCCCAGCCCTCACCAAGGCTCTGTGTTGTCCCTCAGGCAGTTTCATTTTCTCTGCAAAAAAAAGATGAGGTTACAAAACAGCCTCTTCCACACTTAAAAGGGGATGCCAAAGCAAAATGCTCTAAATACTGTCTGAATCTGTTAGACGGTTGATGGGCTTCAATAAGCACCAAACCTGGAACGAAATTGTTTCCACCATATTTTCCAAAGGGCTGCATCTTCTTTTTCAAATTTATTTGACATTAGAGTCGATGTAGTGACTTTTACTTAAAGTTAATATTCATCATGGTAAGCAAAAAAGGGGGAGCACTTTTAAACGAGAAGCCAGACTCCCAGTACCACAAGAGTTCCTATTTAACTGTTTTCTTACTACCAGACAGGATATGAAACACAGACTGCCAACAGGAGAGGTCGCCTAAACCTGCCCTCCCCAAACAACAGCATAAAATGCTCATCTGTCTGCTCGTAGGAAACATACATTTTGTTCTACAACATTTGCAATGTCAGATTCAAATGTCTAAATGGAATTAATATAAATCACGCATGTGCACAAAGATGTGCTTGACTGGTCATCCCTGAAAGCTAACATTTCTTGTGAAGGGGGTGTTTATAACTAGAAGGAGAAAGAGGAAGGAAGTACAGTAAGATGGCATAGAAAGGTGAGACTGAGGCAGCAGGGATAAAGAGCCAGTAGTGGCAAGGGCCACCTATGGCATTAGCATTGTTCCTCACCCTCCATGCGTAACAGGGCTCTCTCCATGATGCTTTGGCACACTTAAGAATCTCGTGTAATTTGCATGCTTGTTTCCAACCAAGTAAATTTCATACAGTCCAATTTTCACCCAGCTGACTTTAGGTTTTAAGAAAATAACATTAAAGTAAAGCATTTGTCTCCCTATCCTTTCTCTACCCAACTCTGTCTTTAGATTGAAGGATGAAGAGCTGTCAATCCCAGGAAGCATGTTAAGGTACATTTTTCTCTGCTAGGGGACACAGAGTGCTCTATAATACCACCATGGGGTTTGCACATTGCCAGCCAGTGTCGCATTTTCCTGATTCTTTTCATCATAGGTTTGATTTATCAGGCAAATTTCCAAGGCCCACTGCTGTTGGACCTACAATGGAGCCAACTTCAAAGCCAGACATTAGATTTATGGAAATAAAATAAGCACAGGACTTCAATTACAAATATCTACTTTGAATTCCAATTTAAACATAAAAATGTTCATCCTATAAATCCTAGCCTTGATTTTTGACTCAGAGTCTCCTGGTTTGGTCCTGGGCTCCTTTCTTGAGGCGTCATTTTAATTCAACCGTGTATTAGAAAAGTTCTATCATCTTTTCTAATAAATGTATCTCTTTGCTAGTTGAAAGGCTTTTGGAGAGGTTGAAAGTCACCCTGCCTGGCTCCAAAGCAGCCTGGCAGCAGCTGGACAACCCACAGAGCCAACCCAATTTGCATCACCTTCACCAAATCTTTCCAAGTATGGACGTGAGCCTGCTGGTATCAGAGTGAATTAGGAAATTCCCATCCTATGCATACAGTCTGGACACAGGTCTGACCTGAACTTCACATACATGCACATGTTCTCATACATATGTACACACACACAAGCACACACATGCACACATGTGAGAACACATGCACACCTGTGGACACCTGCTTCTGATATACAGTGGGAAAATACTTGTGAAACCCCAAAAGTAATAAAAATACAAAAATTAACACAAAACTACTACCAAGGCTCTGAGGTTTAGAAAAGACTATTCCATGAATGCTTCTAACTTCCAAAAGGAAAAAAACGGGGTAAAGAAACAAGGGTCAGGTGAATATCTGAAACTGAATAGTACAAATAGTACAAATAGAGAAGAGGAGAAAAAGGCTAAGGCTGCCAAAGAAAAGCAGCCAGAATTTAAATTTTATTTTAAAGATCAGTGAAAGAACAAAAAAAAGAAGAAAGGAGAGAGGTAAGAATTGGAAAGGGGGCTGAGTACAAAGGTTTAAGCTGAAATGTCATCATGGGAAGAAAAGGGGCCTGTAAATTGAACAAACGTGAAATAACTGAGTTTCCATTTGAACTTTCAGCCAAAACCAGTGATGAGACATTTTGAAATGTAGACACTAAGAGAAACAGACAGGATTTCTCTTAGGTAAATCAAAGTTCAAGTGTGACAAAACATTAACATTTTTTCTGATTATAAAAATATATAGTCATTTAGAGAACTTGAAAAATACAAAAAAAGGAAAAGAAACACCTATTACCAAGAGACAACCTCTGTTAATGTATGTTCTTCTGGTCATGTATATACAAATCATGATCACACCATATATGCTGTGATTTTTTTTCACATAGTATCTTGCCATAGACACTTTTCATTATATTAAATCATCATAATATAATCAACAACTTTTAAACATTTACTTTGATTCTTAGTTTGTATATTCTGAAGAATAATGTGCCATAGATAGTATTGTTTCCTGAGTTTCTAATTACTTCCTTAGAATAGAATTGTTAAATAGAGGGTTAAATTTGGTACCTGGTTCAAAAAGGTGCCATATGTCGTTTTAGAAATTTTGTATTAATTTACACTACCACAGGTAGGTTTATTTTGCCACACCCTAGTCAACAATTAGCATCTTCTTAACATAAAAATCCTCCACTAAATTGATAGGAGTGCAAAATACAATGCCAAAGGCACTATTAATCCTTACTCAGTTTACCATTTATGGTACAAAGTAAACTTCTGAATATGCGAAGTTCATATACTTTTTCAGTATCATGAACTCCTTTGAGAATCAGCTGAAATCTATGAAACTCTTTCTATAAAAATGCTCAAACATAGCAGGGACTTCCCTGGTGCTGCAGTGGTTAAGAATCTGCCTTCCAGTGCAGGGGAAGTGGGTTCAATCCCTGGTCGGGGAACTAAGATCCCACGTGCCGCGGGGCAACTAAGCCTGTGCATCGCAACTAGAGAGCCTGCACGCCACAACAAAAGATCCCACATGCCACAACTAAGACCCGACACAGCCAAAAATAAATAAAAATTTTTTTAATGCTCAAATACAGTAAAATAGGCCTCTAGGAGCTCATCTTTGAACAGCCTCAGACTCAATTCTAAACATCAGACCTAAGTGGAATTTCTGGAACATGAGTTCACTTGTAAGCCTAAACCCAATAATTCACTTAAGCACATAGAACAAACATGGTTTAGTGGGAAAGGACTCAACTTGAGCTGTGGGACTTGGTTTCTGGCTCTAGCTCTTCAACTAAACATGCTTAGGTTCTTATCACATACCAAGTCTCTGTAAATCCATGGAGCTCTAAGATAAGGTCGCCCTTCACTGGCATGTTGCAGAGATATCTGCTCTGTGGACGGTCTGTGGTTATTCTCTGTATCTAGGCATGTTCAGAACATCAAGAAATCCAACATCTGACTCTATGTGACGTCTGCTCCATGAATACAAATAAATGTCAATACTGTTGATTGCACAATTCTCATTGCCTTTCATGGCAGATTGGGAGTTCCCTTGCAGCACAAACTGGGTCTAACTTAACTGTGCCTGACTTATTTAATACATTCCCCAGTAAATGTCTGCAAAAATAAACCAATCTAAACAAAAGAGAAAATAGTGTCTTCCAAAATTAAATGAGTTAGTTCCATTTTCTTGGGCTGACTATAATTCTACAAAATGTTTAAACATGCATATTCACTGGCCATCTTTTCAGCTTAAACAAATGCTTTATACAGTTGATTCTTGTTATTCATAGTAGTTATGTTCTATAAAGTCACTGGAAACCCTGAATTCGTGAATACTGAACAATTATTCCTAGGGGGAAAATAGGTTAGGTTCTTGTGAGCCTCTGGTCATAACATTTTCATCAACTAATCAATACATGATCTTATTTTATGTGTTTCTGTTTAAAGACACCTTATTTAATATATATATTGTTGATTCATTAGCACTGAAAACACAGCTAACAGCACTATAACTCAGGCCTGAATAAAGCTCATCTAACACACATATTTCTTCTGCAAGGTATATTACAGCCTCCTTGTGCTTAAGAACACTAGACAGCAATTCCACACTATATTTGGGGGTCATTTTACACAGTAAAATCATCATTAAAAAGTACAAAAATGCAAAATAAGTGCAGCATTAAATATATCAAGAAAAGGATACTTGTTTACAGTATGAGAGCTAAAACAAGAAGGCAGAGCCTCACCTTGTTGGAGACTCAGGTTCTCCACAGAAACAGGATCAACAGCAGATCCTGGTTATAATAGGAGATAGGATAAGGAATAGGTTCATGCAATTATGAAGGCTGAAAAGTCCCACAATCTGCTATCTGTAAGTCAGAGGCCCAGGAAGCCAGTGGTATAGTTCTGAGAACTGGAGGGCCAATGGTGTAAGTCCCAACAAAGGACAGAAGACTGATGTTTCAGCTCAAGCAGTCAAGCAGAGTCAGTTCTCTCTTCCTCCACCTTTTTGTTCTACTCAGACCTCAACAGATTGGGTAGTGGCCACCCGCACGGGGGAAAGCCGTCTGCTTTACTCAGTCTACCAATTCCAATGCTCATCTTATCTGGAAACACCCTCAGAAACACCCCAGAAATAATGTTTAGCCAAATATCTGGGCACCCTGCAGTCCAGTAAAGCTGACGCACAAAATTAACCATCACATGTGTTATAAGAATACAGAATTTATGAAATGCCATTGACTTACAAGTTCACCAAGTATATATCTTCATAAACTCCAAAAAAGAAAGTGGGGGCTTCCCTGGTGGCGCAGTGGTTGAGAGTCCACCTGCCGATGCAGGGGACACGGG
>NW_006780143.1:2219135-2230593 GCF_000442215.2 Lipotes vexillifer
CACGGGTTCGTGCCCCGGTCCGGGAAGATCCCACATGCCGCGGAGCAGCTGGGCCCGTGAGCCATGGCCGCTGAGCCTGCGCATCCGGAGCCTGTGCTCGTAACGGGAGAGGCCACAACAGTGAGAGGCCCACGTACAGCAAAAAATTAAAAATAAATAAATAAAAATAAAATAAAGTAAAAAAGGAAACTTTCTAAAAAAAAAAAAAAAAAAAAAGGGGAAAGTTATTTTAAGTTATTTATTTCATAAGGCACCAGTCTCCTACCAGATATCATCTGCAAATACCATATACTGTTCTATGAACAGAGATAGCAGCAATATTATACAAGGTAAAGAATAATAATAATAATAATAATAATAATAACAACAATAATGAATGCCACATAAATCATACTAATTTCTCACTTCACTTATTTTTGAATTTTAATTTATTTTTTATACAGCAGGTTCTTATTAGCCATCCATTTTATACACGTCAGTGTATACATGTCAATCTCAATCTCCCAATTCACCACACCACCATCCCACCCCCTGCTTTCCCCCCTTGGTGTCCATACGTTTGTTCTCTACATCTGTGTCTCTATTTCTGCCTTGCAAACTGGTTCATCTGTACCATTTTTCTAGATTCCACATATATGTGTTAGCATATGATATTTGCTTTTCTCTTCCAGACTTACTTCACTCTGTATGACACTCTCTAGATCCATCTATGGTTTTCTCTGGGTAAATGCCCAGTAGTGGGACTGCTGGGTCATATGGTAATTCTATTTTTAGTTTTCTAAGGAACCTCCATACTGTTCCCCACAGTGGCTGTATCACTTTACATTCCCACAAACAGTGCAAGAGGGTTCCCTTTTCTCCACACCCTCTCCAGCATTTGTTGTTTGTAGATTTTCTGATGATGCCCATTCTAACTGGTGTGATCACCTCAATTATTGTTTAGTTTTGTTTTGTTTCTTTGCAGTATGCGGGCCTCTCACTGTTGTGGCCTCTCCCGTTGCGAAGCACAGGCTCCGGACGCGCAGGCCCAGCGGCCATGGCTCACGGGCCCAGCCGCTCCGCGGCATGTGGGATCTTCCCGGACTGGGGCACGAACCCATGTCCCCTGCATCAGCAGGCAGACTCTCAACCACTGCGCCACCAGGGAAGCCCACCTCACTTATTCTTAAAACAGCATTGTTAGGTAGAAATTATTGACCCCGTTATACAGAAGATAAAAATAAGGCTTAAAGAGTTGGAGTTATTTTTCCAAGGATGCACAACTAGTAAGTAACAGAGCTACTATTTGACCCCAAGTTTTTCTTACTCTAAAACTCATGCTTTTTTTTTAATTTATTTTTTTATACAGCATGTTCTTATTAGTCATCAATTTTATACGTATTAGTGTATACATGTCAATCCCAATCTCCCAATTCAGCATACCACCACCACCACCACCACCGATTTCCCCCCTTGGTGTCCATACGTTTGTTCTCTACATCTGTGCCTCAATTTCGGCCCTGCAAACCAGTTCATCTGTACCATTTTTCTAGGTTCCACATACATGTGTTAATATACGATATTTGTTTTTCTCTTTCTGACTTACTTCACTCTGTATGACAGTCTCTAGAGCCATCCACGTCTCAACAAATGACACAATTTCGTTCCTTTTTATGGCTGAGTAATATTCCATTGTATATATGTACCAAATCTTCTTTATCCATCTGTCTGTCAATGGGCATTTAGGTTGCTTCCAGGACCTGGCTATTGTAAATAGTGCTGCAGTGAACATTGGGGTGCATGACTCTTTTTGAATTATGGTTTTCTCTGGGTATATGCCCAGTAGTGGGATTGCTGGATCATATGGTAATTCTATTTTTAGTTTTTTAAGGAAGCTCCATACTGTTCTCCACAGTGGTTGTATCAATTTACATTCCCACCAACAGTGCAAGAGGGTACCCTCTTCTCCACACCCTCTCCAGCATTTGTGGTTTGTAGATTTTCTGATGATACCCATTCTAAGCGGTTTGAGGTGATACCTCACTGTAGTTTTGATTTGCATTTCTCTAATAATTAGTGATGTTGAGCATCCTTTCACGTGTTTGTTGGCAATCTGTATATCTTCTTTGGAGAAATGTCTATTTAGGTCTTCTGCCCAGTTTTGGATTGGGTTGTTTGTTTTTTTAATATTGAGCTGCAGGAGCTGTTTATATATTTTGGAGAATATTCCTTTGTCCATTGATTTGTTTGCAAATATTTTCTCCCATTCTGAGGGTTGTCTTTTTGTCTTGTTTATGGTTTCCTTTGCTGTGCAAAAGCTTTTAAGTTTCATTAGGTCCCATTTGTTTATTTTTGTTTTTATTTCCATTACTCTAGGAGGTGGATCAAAAAAGATCTTGCTGTGATTTATGTCAAAGAGTGTTCTTCCTATGTTTTCCTCTAAGAGTTTTATAGTGTCTGGTCTTACATTTAGATCTCTAATCCATTTTGAGTTTATTTTTGTGTATGGTGTTAGGGAGTGTTCTAATTTCATTCTTTTACATGTAGCTGCCCAGTTTTCTCAGCACCACTTATTGAAGAGTCTGTCTTTTCTCCATTGTATATCCTTGTCTCCTCTGTCATAGATTAGTTGACCATAGGTGCGTGGGTTAAACTCTGGGCTTTCTATCTTGTTACATTGATCTATGTTTCTGTTTTTGTGCCAGTACCATATTGTCTTGATTACTGTAGATTTGTAGTATAGTCCGAAGTCAAGGAGTCTGATTCCTCCCACTTCGTTTTTTTCGCTCATGACTGCTTTGGCTATTTGGGGTCTGTTGTGTCTCCATACAAATTTTAAGATTTTTTGTTCTAGTTCTGTAAAAATTGCCATTGGTAATTTTATAGGGAATGCACTGAATCTGTAGATTGCTTTGGGTAATATAGTCATTTTGACAATATTGATTCTTCCAATCCAAGAACATGGTATATCTCTCCATCTGTTGGTATCATCTTTAATTTCTTTCATCAGTGTCTTATAGTTTTCTGCATACAGGTCTTTTGTCTCCCAAAGTAGGTTTATTCCTAGGTATTTTATTCTTTTTGTTGCAGTGGTAAATGGGAGTGTTTCCTTAATTTCTCTTTCAGATTTTTCATCATTAGTGTATAGGAATGCAAGAGATTTCTGTGCATTAATTTTGTATCCTGCAACTTTACCCAATTCATTGATTAGCTCTAGTAGTTTTCTGGTGGCATCTTTAGGATTCTCTATGTATAGTATCATGTCATCTGCAAAAAGTGACAGTTTTACTTCTTCTTTTCCAATTTGGATTCCTTTTATTTTTCTTCTCTGATTGCCATGACTAGGCCTTCCATAACTGTGTTGAATAATAGCGGTGTGAGTGGACATCCTTGTCTTGCTCCTGATCTTAGAGGAAATGCTTTCAGTTTTTCACCATTGAGACTGATGTTTGCTGTGGGTTTGTCATATATGGCCTTTATTATGTTGAGATAGGTTCCCTCTATGCCCAATTTCTGGAAAGTTTTGATCATCAATCGGTGTTGAGTTTTGTCAAAAGCTTTTTCTGCATCTATTGAAATGATCATTTGGTTTTTATTCTTCAATTTGTTAATATGGTGTATCACATTGATTGATTTGCGTATATTGAAGAATCCTTGCATCCCTGGGATAAATCCCACTTGATCATGGTGTATGATCCTTCTAATCTCTTGTTGGATTCTGTTTGCTAGTATTTTGTTGAGGATTTTTGCATCTATATTCATCAGTGATATTGGTCTGTAATTTTCTTTTTTTGTAGTACCTTTGCCTGGTTTTGGTATCAGGGTGATGGTGGCCTCAGAGAATGAGTTTGCGAGTGTTCCTTCCTCTGCAATTTTTTGGAAGAGTTTGAGAAGGATGGGTGTTGTCTCTTCTCTAAATGTTTGATAGAATTCACCTGTGAAGCCATCTGGTCCTGGACGTTTATTTGTTGGAAGAGTTTTAATCACAGTTTCAATTGCATTACTTGTGATTGGTCTGTTCATATTTTCTCTTTCTTCCTGGTTCAGTCTTGGAAGGTTATACCTTTCTGAGAATTTGTCCATTTCTTCCAGGTTGTCCATTTTATTGGCATAGAGTTGCTTGTCGTAGTCTCTTAGGATGCTTTGTATATCTGTGGTGTCTGTTGTAACTTCTCCTTTTTCATTTCTGATTTTATTGATTTGAGTCCTCTCCCTCTTTTTCTTGATGAGTCTGGCCAATGGTTTATCAATTTTGTTTATCTTCTCAAAGAACCAGCTTTCAGTTTTATTGATTTTTGCTACTGTAAAACTCATATTCTTAAGTGCTACATTATATTGTAGTGGATTTTAGTATAGGAAAAAATATTTTGAAAGTAAGGGTTTAGTTCATAGTTCAAGCACAATATTAATGCCAAAAGAAGTTAATATTGTAGCCAAACTACTTTTCTAGGTGAAGAAATAAGTAAATACACAATCACAGACACAATATGCTCAGTAAGGAGGCATCACATTTAGCTATTTTTCCAACAAGTGATATCCAAAAATGAAAATATTCAGTGAGACACAGCTAACCAACAGCCATGTAAAATAAAATTTTAAATGATCAGGAATGCTAATTCAAGGCAGACCCATGTGGACTGACATCATAAATGAAAAGGATATGACAGGGAGGGGAAGGGTAAGCTGGGACGAAGTGAGAGAGTGGCATGGACATATATACACTACCACATGTAAAAATGATAGCTAGTGGGAAGCAGCCGCATAGCACACGGGGATCAGCTCCATGCTTTGTAACCACCTAGAGGGGTGGGATAGGGAGGGTGGGAGGGAGATGCAAGAGGGAGGGGATATGGGGATATATGTATATGTAGAGCTGATTCACTTTGTTATACAGCAGAAACTAACAACATTGTAAAGCAATTATACTCCAATAAAGATGTTATAAATAAATAAATAAATTTTTAAAAGAAGAGTATATGGAATAGTATTATGGGTGTTTCTTACAAAATGAGCTGCTCTGAGACTGTGAAAGTTATTTGAGCAAGACATATGCATATGCACTTTTGCAAAATTCCATAAAAAATAGAGCTACGAATTCATAGATGCATTTTTATTTAGCCTTCGGGTTAAAAGTTTGCATGCCTAGTATTATTTCTACTTATCCAGATAAGATCTGGAAGACACTGGATGACAGTGAAAGCAGAAAACAATCGGATATCTTCAAAATGCTGGAAAAAAATAACTGTCAGCCTAAAATTCTATACCCAGTAAAAATATCTTTCAGAAACAAAGGCTAAGTAAAGACACGCTCTGAAAAACAAAAACCAACAGATTCCTCAGCAGCAGGCATGTCCTCAGTGAAACATTACACGTACTCTTCAGGGAGAAAGGAAGTGTTCACAAATGAAGGATTGAGAGAAAAAAAATGAAGAGCCCGAAAAAGGGGTTATATGTGGGTAAATCTAAATGCATACCTAATGTATTCAATAATAATTTATTCCATAATAATATCCTGAGAAGTTTAAATATAGGTATGAAATTAGAACACTTAAACAAGAGCACACTATAAGTTAGGAGCAGGGGACTGAAATTAGAGTATCTTAATTTCTGTGAATTGTCCAGGAAATGGCAAAAGTATTCATCTTAGGCTTTAATAAGTAAGTGATACACGTGATAATTTTTGTTAACTGCCAAAAGTATAGAAAGGGATGTATAACTACCAAGCGAACAGATGAGGAAAGGTGGATAAAAATACTAATTTTTTAAAACTTCAAACAAAAAGAAAGTAAAAGGGGGACAGAAAGATGGCACAAATGGGTGGCAAGTATTAAGATGATAGATTTAAACCCAAATGTATCAATAATTACATGAAACATAAACAGATTAAATACTTCAATTAAAAGACAAAATTGCTAGGCTGGATTAAACAAAAACTGTATGTGCTTATAAGAGATTCCTTAAATTTAAGAATATTGGAAAGACTGAAGGTGGAAAAATGAGGAAAAGTCACTATGCAAAAACTATCCCAAAACACAGCTGAGGTAGCCATATTCATATCAGACAAGATAGATTTTAAGACAATAAGACTTAGCTGAGAGAAAGGAATTTTTCATAATGATAGAGTTCAATTTGCAAAGAAGATGTAACAGTTCTATATGTGATTAATAGCCTCAAGATATTTAACGTAAAAATTGGCAGAATTAAAAGAAAAAATGGTAAATCCATAAATCATAAGACATTTTCACATACCCTTCTTGTAACAGATGTAATAAACAGAAACATAATTAGCAATTACAGAGAAAATATGAAAAGCATGATTCAAAAACTTTATTTAATTAACTTATATAGAACACAACCCTTATAACAGCAGAATACACACAGCTGGCTCTGCAAATGGCAGGTACGGAGGGCCTACTGTGTACTATGCCACTTTACCTAAGGGACTTGAGCATCCACGGATTTTGTTATCTGCTGGGGGTCCTGGAACCAATCCCCCCACGGATACCAAGAAACTGCTGTATTCTTTTTTAAGTGACTAAAGCAGAAGCCAATAACAAAAAGATAACTAGAAAATCCCCATATATTTGGGAATTAAGTAATATATTTAAAAAGAACACATAGGTCAAAGAAAACTTCAGTGGAAATTCAAAAATATTTTGAACTAAATAAAAATGAAAATCCTACAAAGGAAAATTCATTAAATAGTTAAACTTGATCTTTGAGGAATATTTATTTGTAGATATTAGGTGAGGGAAAAAAAAGCTTAAAAAAATCAATTATTTTAGGTTCTATGTCAAGAAGATATACAAGAATAGCAAATTAAACCAAAAGAAAAGGAAGGAAATGATAAAAGAATAAAATTAATGGGAAAAATTTTAATACAACAGAAAATATCAACCAAGCCAACAGATTGTTACTTGAGAAGACTGGTAAGATGGTAAAAAGAAATTTGATAACCCCCTGGTAAGATGGATTAAAAAGGAAATAAGAGACAACCAATATCTACTCCTCAACTCATATTATGAGGCCAGCATAACCTTAATACCAAACCTGACAAAGTTATTAAAAGAAAAGAAAGTTCAGGTTAGAGTCTCTCATATAATAAATGTAAAAATCTTAAATAAAATATTAATAAACTGGATCCAGTAATAATGTGGCACACCATAGCTGACTTCAGCTTATTCCAAGAACACAAGGTTGGTTTAACATTTTAAAATATCAATTCAGTGTAGTTAACCAGACTAACAGAATGAAAGAGAAATCTCTATCACCTTAATAGACTGAGAAAAAGCATTTGATAAAATTTAACATCTATTAATCTAATAAAGAATATTTACAAAAACAAATTTTAAAACACCACACCAAACAACACTTTTAACACTGAAATGTTGAAAACTTTTCCTCTGAGATCAGTGAAAAGAAAGAGATATTCACTATCCCCACTTCTATTTGACAGTGTACTGGAAAGCCTAGCCAGGGTAATAAGACCAAAAAAAGGCACAGAATTAGAAAAGAGTAAGTAAAATTATCAATACTTTTAGACCACATGATTGTGTTATTCAAAAGAATCTATAAAGTATTTGAATTAATCAGGAAGGTTAACAAGTTCTGGATAGAAAAATCAATTGTTTTTCTGATATGAGCAACAGAGATTGAAATTTACAAAATAATATAACTTGCAACAGTATCAAAAATACGAAATACACAGAAATACATCTAACAAAAGATGTATAAAACTGCTATTCATGGTAATTTTTCTATCTTTGTATCAATACTGCACTGTCTTAATTACTGTGCTTTACAAGTATTAATATCTGAGAGTTAAGTCTTACTCTTTGTTCTTTTTCTTTAGAGCACTATTGACTATTCTTAGCTAACTTAGCTAACTTTATTTCCATATAAAATTTTAAATAAAAATGTGAACCTCCATTAAGAAAATAAAGACTGCTGGCATTTTGATTGTGATATTATTGACCTCTTTATGGAAGAACTGACATCATTATGACATACAGATATCTATATAAAATCGTTCCATCCATGAGCACAGTATAGTCCTCCATTTATTTAGATCTTTAATTTCTCTCATAAATGTTTCCTAAATTTCGGGGGAATTAAGGGAGAATAGTTATTAGAAAAGAGTATGAGGGAAAGGAGAAATTATGTTTTACAGAAAACGTGCCAGTTCTTAACCCACATTTCCCTTTTTTGTTGTTTAAGATAAGAAGAAAATCCCTGAAAATGTAACAGATGGCCACAATCCTCCTTCATGTATGATATGTGGATAACATATAAGAGCTCAAAAGGCAATTGCTGGATGGTACTCCAGATCAAGTTTTCCCAAATTGCAGGCTATGTGTTTAGTGGGTTACAAACAGCCTTATTTTCAATCAGATAGAAATCATCAAAGTGGATCTTGCAAGGGAAGATTAAGCATCATTTCATGATTTTTACTTTTGCTTAAGTTATACACACACACACACAAATATATGTATGTGTATATAGAGCCTGTGATGTAAAATCTGTTTATTCTTGCTGATTGCAGTCAAAAATATTTGATAAACTATGCTCTGGGAACTATTTTCCACCAGAATTCAAAGTGTCATTACATGTTATAACGCCTGGTACTTACTGTGGCAGGTATTTTGCAGCTGTGTCATTTTCACTTTAGCTCAGACGTAAACCTTAGATTTGGGATTGCTACCTATGTGATAGAATTGAATGAGAGTTAACGGTGAAAACTGGAGGTTATGCATGAGTTAATTAGGGAAGAATATGAGAACAACAGTGAAATGCAGGTAGCCAGAGCCCAGCCGGAGCCTTTGAAAGAGGATGTTCAAGAACACTGAGCATTAGCCCCTGGAGGATATCAGTGGCTCAGGGAACTTACTGGAAGGGGCACAAGGTGCTGCAGAGGCAGTGAGTAAAGATAAAGGACAGCTGTCTGAGAAGGCATTTCTCTGGGCCTCCTCCTGGCTCCCATCTCCTGGTCCCTTTCTTTTCTTTTCTTTTCTTTTTTTTACACTTTTCTTAGTGATTAGTGTTTTAATTATACAACAAATACATGTTCTCTTTTAACGAATTCCGATATTACAAACATGCACAAACTAAAAAAGCAAACATTACCTCCTTCTTCCCTATTCCACTGTTCTTTCCTAGAATTAACCATTTAATTTAATTTTATTTTAATTTATTTTTCTATTGGGGTATAGCTTTACAATACCCTGGTCCCTTTCTGAAAGCATCCCCAAGCTGTACTTTTGCTTTTTACCTGCTTTGGTCCCCCAGACTCTCCCTCAGTGGCTCAACTGTCACCATGTCTGGCTCTCCGTCTTTTCCCTCAAGATCCACCCTAGCAATTTGTTCCCCCAGCTCTCTGGTTTAGCACCATCGTCTCCCATAGGATGTCTCCAAGCCAACCTCAGCTGGGGTTTAAGCAAAAAAGACTGGGGTGTTAAGACATAAAACGGAGAGCAGCTTTAACCTGAACTCCTAGGCTTGTACTACCCCAGGCAGAAGAATCATCAACCAGAGGAAACATCTCCACATGGCACAGCAATTGGTGAAAGAGATAAGAATTACAGCAAAACATGATGATGATAATGAGAGTATTTGTTTAGCATCGTTTTATGCCAGGCATTGTTCCAAGCATCTTACATGAATTAACTCATTAAATTTTCACAGTAACACTGAGGTAGGTAATGTTTTCCCCATTTTGCAGGTGAGGTAAATGGGGCAAAGAGTTTTTAAGCAACTAGCACATGGTCTCACAGCTATAAAGTTGTGGAGAACATAGAAAGAAAAGAACTAAGAGTGAACTTTGAAGTAACCAAGAAAAAAGAGATTATTGAGTATCTGCTTGACAAAGTGGGACTCTGATTTTTCAGGGTAACTTTAGTTTGCCTTTTGTTAGTTATACGAGTTCATACGCAGTCTAGGTATATAGACGCTTGGACTCCAGCTGCCTTTACCTGTCGACTTTTGTGTGGCGTATGTGCAAGTGTCCAATGTCAATCTCAGCGAGGTGGTGTTTTTTTTCCTTTAAGAAAGATACTGCTTTTATAGCTTCCAAACTGGGGTCCTCATAATTAAATGTTGAACAGTTTCTAGGGATTCACCACGACACTATTCCAAAAAAACAAGAAGCCTTAGCATCAGCTGACTACAATTTAGCCTACTGATTAGAGACAGGTCAGTCCCCTACCTAATTTTGGGAAACCCAGAAAAAAGACTGGTAGGCAGAATGTATTTTGAAGACCAACAAAATAAACCATTTAACCCACGCAACCAAAATCACTGAGGAAAAAGGTCATCAAAATCCCAAAGCCCAGTGAAATACCCACTTCGGAAATGGAGCTAACATTGTCAAACAGCTGGGTTAAATATTGATGATTAGATTGTGGTTTCTCCACCAAACTTTTCAAGGAACTTAAAAAAAAAAAAAAGAAATCACTCAAAAGGTGGGAAGATAAGAGACAGAGTCTATCACTGGCTCTTACCAACAAATTTGAAGTACTTATTGAAAAAGAGAGAGAGAGACCTTTCAGCCTGACATTTAATTATTGCTTATGTGATGTCCACTCTCCCGGTACAGCCCTGATCTAAATTTAGTAGTTTAAAAAGAACTAAGTCTCTCCTCCCACCCATTTCCAAATTCCAGTTGAGAAGTCATTTCTCAGACCCTTTTCATCCTCAAGAAAGCCCTGAGAACTTTAAAAAATTTAAGGACAAAATGTCAGAACACAGTATGCAGTCTCTCCTCCTTCCTAAAATGGCCATTTGGTTAAAATCCATGACAACAAAAGAGTTAAAGTTCTGCACTGTTTAAGAACAACCAGCTGACCTTTAAATCTGCTGGTTTGAATCCAATCACCTTTCAACAAGCATGAAATCTGGAACAAGGTGTACTAACACACACCAATTATTTTCATAGTGTACATGACTGAACTCACAGTGTCCTGTTTAGGAAAAATAAATAAATAAAAATACACACTCATTTTCCAAAAGCCAGACTTAGAGACCGAGTGTCTCTGTTGGCAAGGATTGTCCTTTGGTAACTGTCTGGAAAAGTGCTGTTGGAGAAGGCCTTTCCTGGGAAGAGCACAAAGAAAGTAACTTTTTCATGTTGTTTAAATTCTGTTTAATGAAATGGTTTCCCCCAACCTTCAGTATAGCAGAAGTAAAAGTAGCTGGGAAATAATTAATTACTATACTCTGTTAAGAACTTTGCATTCCATGGATGTAAGAGAACAATTTTCCCCTCCACGTGAAAGGGCAAAATGCTGACTCCTACGTTGAGCAAAGGCATAAAAATCCAGGGGCTCAAACCAAGTGTTGAGTGTCTACTCCTTAAAACGATTCTTTGCTTTTTGAAAGTAATTCTCATGAGGTTCTTTTAAGTGAGGACAGTCCCTCATGCCTTCAAAATATAATTCAGCTTACAGAAATTCCGTCACAGGCTTTTTTTTTTTTTTTTTTTTGC
>NW_006780143.1:2230771-2238479 GCF_000442215.2 Lipotes vexillifer
CCCCTGCATCGGCAGGCGGACTCTCAACCACTGCGCCACCAGGGAAGCCCCCATCACAGGCTTTTTAAGAGCAGATGGCATGGCTGTTTTCATACAATGCGCAGAGAAAGGAGCCCTCTCTGGAGGCCTGTGGCCTGCAACCAGCCTCTGGTCATTTGCAAAACTGGGTTCTTTATCACCTCCTTTATCCTCTACTCCCAGGTCTCTTCATCCCATCCCATTTCCATCAGCCAGTTACACGGAATATTAACCCCACACCTGGACCATATTCCAGCCCGAGTGTGTTTTTAAGGACTGAGACTTCTGAGATTCCTTTCCAAATCTCAAAATCCTCCTCTCTCATGGGCCCACGTTTGCCAGTCCCTCCTTGCCACAACATGTGATATCCCTCCTGTCATCTGTCAGTACAGAAAGAGAACGGTCAGGCTCTCACAGCAATGTGGGCCGTGGGCCCCGGCCAGGGCCCAGACCACAGCCCTCCTGGCCACTTCTGCTTTGGGCAGGGCAGGGAGGGGCTGGATTCAGGAAGAGGAGGCACTGCGTGGCTTGCCTGCTGCTCACAGCTGGGGTCAGGAAGGCATCTGCCAGCTCTGGTGCAGAAGGTCCCTTGCAGTTTACCATGTATCAGGACGACCCGGTCACCTGGTCTGAATAGCCCTGAGGACTCCTCCGAAATCAAAGGAGCCTCTTCCTGGAGCCCTGGCAGAGCAGGTGGCCAAGGCTTCCTCAGGCCTCGCTCGCTGTCCTGTCCTAATTCTCATCCCTTCCTAAGGAGCACAGCAACCTCGCCAGCTTCCAGGCAGCCACCATTTCCTATCCCTTTTTCCTACATCTGGGACTTGATGCATTGTTAAAGTCCAGACACTCACCATCGACCCCAACTTACAACTGGTTCCCCAGCCTCCATCTGCTTTGCCAAGATTTGGGGAACAAGGAAAATCAAAGTGTCTTATTATACCACCCTCAGCCCAACAACCAACAGAAAAACCCTCACCACCTGAGTACAAGGTGTGGCCCACCACTAGGCCCGCACCTGACTTTTATTTACTCTCCTCGCATGCGGTGAACGACGCCCTTGGTCACGTCATCCTAAAGTCTACAACACAGAAGGAGACCCAAAGTCCTATACGCTTGAAGAATTGTATGGCCATATCTTTAGTTAACATTTTCTGTTTTATTAATCAGGGTCCATGATTTTATAGTAGATGAGATCTGTTCAGGCCAGCCACCATTTCCTCTCCTTTCTGTCAGCATCATGCAGACTACAACCACCACCAGAAAAGCAATGTGGTTTTGGGAAGAAGAAATCACGAGATACCTGAAGACAAAAGACTGAGGATTCAGGCCCAGAATTCTTATTACCTGAGAGACTTTGGCCAAGTCACTACAGTTCACTGAAACCTCAGTCTTACCTTCTGTAAAGTGGGGATTATAATAGCCACCTCACAGAGTGCTCTGAAGGAGGAAATAAGATAATAAAAGTGAACATAATCTTGAATTATAAACAGAGAAAGAGGAAAAGAGGAGAGAGGAGGGGAGGAAAAGCTGAAAAATTCAGCTTCCCTCACCCTTTTGCACTAGCAGGTAAAATAAAATGTTCAGACAGGAAACCAGAACAAGATAATCCAAAATATAATATTCTTAGGCAGTGTTGAAGGGAGAAGCTACTGTAATCGCCAAATCTGGTCAAGAGCTCAGTCTGAGCAGCATGTTTTTTACCCCTTGAGTGCACTAAAGCCTTGGGACTGACCTGCAGGAAACGACCAGAAGCTTTCCTCATTTCATTCCCTATAGTAGAAAGACAAGAGCAGCTGGAGGACAAGCGTCAAGAGTGGGGTGAGGCAAACACCTCAGGCCATGAACTTACTTTATCCCTTTGGTAGATCACCTTCGGGAGAAAATTCCAGCTTTGTGTTTTCTGCTTGGCCCCATTCAAATGGGCAGTTCTGCTCAGAGGCCTGAAATAGAAAACAGGAAGTCAACAGAACTGATTTTCCTAATTCCTCAAATGCAAATCACTACACTTGCTGTGGATGAGAACTACCATGAGGTGTAAACCTCCTTTCTAAAAGGAGGTCACATGCCAATTATGTACAGAAAACATCCTACTCCAGGGTAAAAAGGAATGTTCCATCAGCTTTCTTCCTAAATGAAGGAGGGAAGCGGAGCAGGATTGACGGTAAAGACGATCAAGGGTGTTGCCATCAGAACCACACTCTGCCACTAAAAATAACGAAGGGCCCCACTTTGATGCTCAGACACTATTCTCTGAGCTGCTTGTTTTACAGCCACTTTTCTGTAGATACTTCTCAAGGGCACAGTTACTAAAATGCCTCCCCTCCCAACTTCCTCATTATGTTTCACGGTATCAGTATTTTCTTAGAGGCCCCTGTTTGAAACTGGCAAGTTGAAACTCCAAGCCGCACCCCTGCACCTGCCCCTTTAGTCAGTTTCCATCACAGACCCGTCAGTTCCATCTCATTCACATCAGACACTAATTCAGCTAGTTTTCCCATCACAGCTTGACCCTGGTTTGCCACACCCGGTCATTTCCTCAGCCATCTCTGGTCTGAATCCTTAGCACTCCAGCCTTCCTGCCTCCCCTCTTTCACAAGACTGCCAGATGAATCTTTCCATCAGACAGTCCCCTCACATTACTCCCTGGCCCCAAGGTCTGCCACAGCTCCCTAATACCTACCGATCAAATCTAAATTACTCACAAGTGGTCTCACCATAGCTATCTCGCTTAGACAGTGTGTTATAGCAGAGAGTGCCTAAGCCTTGGTGCCAGATGGATTGGGTAAGAATCTCTCTTAGGTGAGCTTTACCACTACATGGCTGTGTGAATCTGAGCAAATTATGAAACCTCTCTGCCCTTCAGTTTCCTCATTTGTGGAATGAAGATAATTACACCCACCTACATAGTTATTAAGGGACTAAGTGAGATAATACATACAAAGTGGTCACAGTGGGTTCCAAGAAGAGTAAGTAGTGCTTATGGAGTGCTTTCTACGTCCCGGCTCTGTTCTGAGCGCCACACATGTGTTTATGCAGGTATGACCGTTATCCTCATTTTGCAGAAGAGGAAATTGAGGCAAGAGAAAGTGAAGTCCCTGAAACCACATAATGCATCAATAGAAGAGCCAGCGTTTGCACTCGAGCAGTCTGACTCCAGAGCCTGTAAACTCAACTCGGGGCTCTACCACCTCCCTTCAAGGCCACTTCCCCTTTCCTGCAGCTTTCACTGGCTGACACAACCCACAAGTCCACCCCAGTCCTTCCCATCTGTCCAGTCTCCCCTGATGGATGCTGTGCTGCATTTCCCCTCCAATCTCACCTGATATCTTGAAAGAGGCAGTTAACTATATTTTCTCTATACTCAGTATACCATCTCTTTACTCTTTTTTATCTTGCCCTCACTTATATATCGGCTTGTAATTCTTCACTTCTTTCTACCTTCTGTTTCTAGAAATTGCATCCGAAAAATAAACATCCCCAAATTCCAGAGAATGTTATTTCCACCAACACCCCAGCTGTCATTACTAACCCAAATCTCCTAAGTCCCAGTCACCTACCCAACAAACATTTACCAAGCATCTGCTGTGTTCATGTCGGTAGATGCAGATTACATGGGCCCTGTCCTCTAGGAGCTCGCAGACTAACGAGGAGATGAGTGTTTATGTAGAAAATTTTAATAAGTTGTGACAAGTATGAAACACACGCTGTTAATGGCACCTCCACCTTTGGCTCTTCCGGCTTTTGCACTTCCCATGTCGTGTCATTCACGCAGGCCAACACACCGCCCCTTCCTTTTCGTCTCTGTGGCCACCCCATGGTTTACTTGCTCCCTACGTGATTCCTGAGCTATTGCAGTCACCTCCCAACTTATCTGACTGCCTCATCCTACTGCCCCTCAAAAGCAGCCCGCCTGCTGCTGCCAAACAACCTCTGTTGTCACTCCCATATTTGAAAACCATGAAGGTTAATGAGGCAAGTGCAGGCCCCTGAGCCTGAACAGGCAAAGCTACTTAGGAACTTAGCCAACTTCCTATCCTGATTTGCTCCACTCCCCTCCACATCCAAACACGTCACCTCACGCACCACACCTAAGAGAGACTTCTTACAGGTCTTCAAAAACGAGTCCCCTTCCTGTTTCCCATTGTTCCCTTTGCCCTCCCAATCTATCGGCTCATTTTTGTTTCTGAAATTCAGATGCTCCTCCAGGATTCAGATCAAGTCACCTCCTCCATGAAGCTTCCTCTCGTTCTCCCACAATGTATGATATAGTTCCGTTCTCTGACTTGCTTTAGTCATGCATTTGTGTCTCCTTTAGGGCACTTTAATTCTACGTTGCATTCCAGTCATTAGCAGTTTTAATCTTACGGTCTCTGTCTTTAGGACAGTATTTGTCTTTGTCGTCTTCACTCAATACAGCACCTAGCAGATTGCCTCAAGCATAACACGTGCTGAATAAATAATGAATACGCTCTTTGATTTTTTGCATGTGATATAGTAGGAGAAACCTCATGAGGACCCAAGAAGAAGCCTAAGTTCTTTCTTTCTTATTATTATCATCTCATCTTTTATCCAACAAATCTTCTTTCATCCCTAGGCAATATGCTAGGCACTCGGGGTACAAAAATAAAGACACAGAAGCCTGCACCCAATAAACACATATTTTCTATCAGAAAGATTGATACATAATACAAATAAAATAATAAGATACATGAAAAATCATATGAATTGCAAAATTATACCAGTTCTACCACTAACTAGGTATGTGACCTTGGGAAAGTCACTTATTCTGTGAGGTAAGTGTTGATAAGTAAAAAATGCAAATTCATAGGCGGTCTACGAATTTATGATTCTAACTCACAGCTTTTTAAAAAGTGACTCAACACAAAGACTGGTTATCATTCATGTAACTGTAGGAGAATGAGGCCACAGAGGCAAATGCAGACAGTGCTAGCCCAAGCTCTCTCCAGGTGAAAAGGAGTCTTGACCAGCAGATGCTGAGCCTACCGCTCTTGGCCAAGGCCGTTCTAAGATAGAGGTGAATTCCCACTTTACCCCAAGCACAAAATACACAAGTCATTTAATGGACTCCTCTAGCTCTGATTCTGTGCTCATCCAGCCTGGCTACTGACTGGTTTGCTATCAGGTCCATCTCTTGGAATAGAATATGGTGGTCAAGCTGATGAGTATTTTGGTTTCTGGGACTCTTGTCTTTTTCATTGCAAATTAGTAATGTCATCCTCATTGACACATCAGTCTCATTAGCTGATTAATAGGAGTCCTCACCTAAGAAGCAGACACCCTCTCAGTGAACCCAACAAATCAAGTTTCTGGGCTGAAAGGCTCAGGTATAAACCTTAGACCTTAGAAAATTCTACGACAAAGGCACCTTGCAGAGGTTTCAGAAAGACAGCCGGGGGTGCCCTTCTCTTAGAGACTTACACCCCCAAACACACATGCCATGTACATTTTCTCCAAACTCTCCTAGTTGGTACTTAGAGGTAAGGACCAGCTTTTCTTTTCCTTGTGCAGCGTGTAGCCTAGTCAGAAAAAATGCCCTGGTGGGCATAAGAGATGCTTTCCTCTGGGCTCCCATGTTCTACCACTAGTATTTACTACATGGGAATGCCTTGCATCTCCCCTCTCTGATGTGGGCAATGTGTTCTTTCTACTCCTCTCTGTATCCCCCCCCACCTGGTGCTTGGCATGTCAAAGGCATTCAATAAATGCTTGTGTATGAAGCAATCAGCCAATATCATCAAAAACGTTTTAAGGATTTACACATGCTAAATTTAGAACTGCAAACGGTATGGTTCCTATCCTCAAGTAAAATCAATGCAAAACTTAAGACCGGAACTATGAATGCGATTTGGTCTTTGGATGAGTCATTAATCAATGAAAAACAACTCAGCAACCAAGAAGTCATTTCAAAACAACAAATGCTCTTTTTGTATTTCTCAAATACTGGGAAAGGGACTCAGTCCGCAGCAACAATCCATAAAACTTGCTTTTTTTTCATATGGTTTTACCTCATATCACACAAACTCTTTCATTTACCTTTCTCCTGCAGATCCTCCCACCAAAACTGCCCTCCCAGAACCAGCCCTCAGAACTCACTCCTTCTCTCCCTCTACCTTTTCCCTTGATTCTGCATCACAAAAGCCCAAAAGAACTGGTCTGGCAATATGGAACCTTGCTTGAAATCTAGAGAAGGAAAGAAAACGAATAAGCAAAACCAGAACCATTCTTTATAAGCAGTGAAAGAAGGATACCTCGTAACTATCATACACTAAAAATGTTGGCCTGATCATATAATGATACAATTTTTAAAAGCCAAAATAAATAGAAAACCGTACCAAAAAAAGAAATTGTTTAAATTTCTTAAGCCTCTACGATGTTTGGGAAACTTGTTAACAATCACAAAAGATTTATTGACCACTTGCTATAAAAATTGTTTTGAGAGGGATACTGTGTCAGGGATACCCAAGACCACCCCTATATTTGAACATTCACTAGAAGAACTCACAGAATTCAGCCTATAGTTGTACTTACACCTAAGATTTCTTACAGTATAGTAAGGATACACAGCCAGATGATAAGGGGAAGAAACATGTGGAGAATCTGAAGGATTCCAGGTGTAGACTTCCTTATGCTCTCTCCCTCCCATGAGGGGTCACACAGAGAACACATACCACAGCAGTGAAAAAGTTGCAACACGATGCAATGATTCAGCCTAGGGAAACTCCTTAGAGGCTAGGTACCCGAGGTTACTACAGGGGCCTGGTTATGTAGGCACTCTGCCTAGCACATAAAAAGTTCCAGAGCTCCAGAAGGGAAGCAGGTGCTCAAATTTAAACTGTATTTTTTGCACAAAACTCTAGGCACAGTGAACCACACTGATCAGTTAACTGACTGAGCACTTCGAGAACAAAATTCCTAGATGCCAACAAAGAGCCAACCTTGCAAACAGGCCTTTCTAAGAGTAGCAGTCTCAAGTCTGCTATGTTAACTCTTTTCTGCACAATGACCAAGTTCATGCGCTTGAGGCAACTGAAATCTAGAGAAACAAGACTTACACATAAAAACATGCATTGCATACAGTAGACATAGCTTGCTAGAAACACTAAAGTAATATTTTTCAAAATGTCCCCTAGACCAGGGGAACCCAACCCCCAGGCCACGGACCGGTACCAGTCCACAGCCTGCTAGGAACCGAGCCACACAGCAGGAGGTGAGCAGCGAGTGAGCAAAGCTTCATCTGCCACTCCCCATCCTCGCGTTACCACCTGAACGACCCGCCCCCGCCCCCGCCACCACCAGTCCATAGAAAACTTGTCTTCCACAAAACTGGCCCCTGGTGCCAAAAAGGTTGGGGACCACTGCTCTAGACTACCTTTATCAGAATCACCAGAGTCCTTGTCAATGACTATACCTTGAAGCATCCTAAGCAATAGAAGAATGGAGTGTCAATGAAAGCCGCAGATTGAGGTGAGATTATAGAAGACCTTGAATACCATAATGAGAAATCTGAATTTTATTTCATAGCCATCAGAAACCACTGACAGTTTTCTTTTTTCTCCACCAGCTAATAATAAGATCAAAACAGCACTGCTTGGGGCTTCCCTGGTGGCGCAGTGGTTGAGAGTCCGCCTGCCGATGCAGGGGACACGGGTTCGTGTCCCGGTCCGGGAAG
>NW_006780143.1:2240427-2263232 GCF_000442215.2 Lipotes vexillifer
GGGCTTCCCTGGTGGCGCAGTGGTTGAGAGTCCGCCTGCCGATGCAGCGGATGCGGGTTCATGCCCCGGTCCGGGAAGATCCCACATGCCGCGGAGCGGCTGGGCCCGTGAGCCATAGCCGCTGAGCCTGCGCGACCGGAGCCTGTGCTCCGCAGCGGGAGAGGCCACAACAGTGAGAGGCCCGCGTACCGCAAAAATAAATAAATAAAGTAGGTGCTACAATGTCACACAATGAATTCAAACCTAGAGAGTGTGATCCCAGAGCTTGTATATTTACTTGCCATCCAACAGACCCGTAACAGAAAGTCAGGACAGTAGAAAAGGAACAAGTGGTGAAGCAGTACACGGGGCAAGGGAAGGAAGTAAAATCCCAGGTAACTCCCACACTTACCTTGTCCTTTCCTCCCTTTGCGCACTTTCTTCTAAGGTGACACGCAGAAAGCCATCTTTTAAAAATGGTAGATGATTGAAAGAGAGAACTAAAACCAGAAATTGTCAAAATTTTTCTGAATAAGATGAGAGGTGAAGAATTAATAGGAGTCAGAGTTTCTTCTTGACCCCAATAGCTAGTAAGAAACAAAGTGCCCTGTTGCACATCGATTTAAAGAAAGGGGCGGGCAGCCGGTGGCATTCTTTTATTTTTAATATCTCAGAGAAATTTTAAAATCTGTTTTAAATCCTGTTAAAATCCTCCTGTTTATTTCCCTCTGACATAACACAACGGAAAATAATAACTGAGCTACTCTGAAGAGTGTAATTTTTAAGACATCCAAAATGAACACTACAGAATCATCATCTGTCTCATCATCAAGATACATTTGTTGAAGATGTAGATGTCAACTACAAATTGGCATTCTCCACTGGCACTTGCCATCTACCTCTACAAGGATTAAATCATGTGCAGGTGCAGCTGCTGACTTTCAACACCCCTGAAAGGAGTTCAGGGTGGAGAGCAGAAATGAGGCACTCTGTGCTCTGGGAAAAACTGGCAGAACAGGTCTTCAGATAGTTAGATATTTTCAGGAGCCAATTTTATGAGCCCAATTCTTGTATCTCCTCATATCTAGAAAAGCACTAAAATCCTTCATGGTGACGTCTGCTCCTCGTGACTAGGAGTAACCTGCGCAAGACTAGCAGAAACCTTCTGTAAAATAATATTTGCTTGATTGCATGTATTCTCCCTTCACCAAAATCACATATATACTGACCTACCCCCCTGCCTCTTTGGAGCAGTTTCTCAGAGCTATAGGGATGCTGTCTCCCGGGCTACAGTCCTCATTTTGCCCCAAATAAAACTTAGCTCAAAAAAAAAAAAAGAAAACACTTAACTCGCAACTCTCACATTGTGCATTTTTTTAAAGTCGACATAGAGAACAAACGTATGGACACCAAGGGGGGAAAGCGGGGGGAGCGGTGGGATGAATTGGGAGATTGGGACTGACATATATACACTAATATGTCTAAAATAGATAACTAATGAGAACCTGCTGTATAGCACAGGGAACTCCACTGTATAGTAGAAACTAACACAACACTGTAAAACAACTATACCCCAGTAAAAAGAAATAAAATTTTAAAAAGACACATTTGTTGATCACTTAGTTGCATGAAAAGTTTTAGAGATGCTAGAGGAAAACACTGTCCCAGCAGCTTTAGGGGACGCAGCACAGTAATTTGCTTAATCAATAAATTCTTGGTTCTTCATAAAACCCAGAATTAGGCAACAAGACAAGCCACTATTTATGGAGAATTAATTTGTTGCCTCAATTGGCATTAGGCAGCAGGCCAAAGGTCAGTAAAACAAGTTTAAATCAATGTACCAAAATAACTCAGTTCTAGAATACTGATCTTATCATGTTGGATGTGATTCTAAAATCTTTAGTAGCCATTAACCTTACTTCTAAGTGAGCAGTCTGTATCTTTCATATTCAGAAGCCCTGCTAGACAACTCAAGCACTCAGAAGTAGGGTCAAGAAATGGCAACGAGAAACAACTTAAACAAAACCTTCAAATCCTTCAATGCTACCTGAAGGTCTGTGGAATGTACCATGCTATTGGAGAAAATTCATTCTGATTCAGGCAACCAACTCAGTAATAGCTTGCTTGAGAATTCTCTTCCCCTAAGAAGTAATGCCAGTGAGAAGTTATTTGCTCCCTTATTGTTACAGCATTCTGACGAGGTTTAAAAGAATGAAGGGATACACAACCTGCCTTCCAGGAGTGTCATGAGAAAAATGGCACAGACACAGATGGAAACAATATTAATACACACTGGTAAATATTTATGAACAGTGTAAAAGCATGGGTCATGGAGGTCAAACAACCTCGGTTTGCAGCCTGGCTCTACCAGTCACCATCTTAAGCAAGTTTTACAGCCTTCTCAAAGCTTCAGTTTCTCCTTCTGAAAACTGGGTTAATAATAACACCCACCTTGTAGGTTGTTGTGAAGCGTTAGTAAGATAATGAACATAGAATGCTTAGCCCATGAAAGTAGTCCAACAAATGCTAGCTGCTATTATTGTCATAAAACGATTCGTTTTGGGCTTCCCTGGTGGCGCAGTGGTTGAGAGTCCGCCTGCTGATGCAGGGGACACGGGTTTGTGCCCTGGTCCGGGAAGATCCCACGTGCCGCAGAGCGGCTGGACCCGTGAGCCATGGCCGCTGAGCCTGCGCGTCCGGAGCCTGTGCTCCGCAGCGGGAGAGGCCACAGCAGTGAGAGGCCCGCGTACCGCAAAAAAAAAAACAAAAAGATTAGTTTTGTTCTTACCACTATTATTACTGCTTCTTCTGCAGTAGGTTCTCTCATCTATATTTTGCCCCATAAAGATAAGGAGGCTCCCAAGCTGCATGCAGTGGTTCAGTCCAGATGGAATAATTCACCTCAGGCAGGGAAGCTAGGAGGTTCAGGGTTTGTCAGAATGTCAGAGAAGAATATTTCAGATGGCTGTAGAGGGAAGGAAGCACAGCCTGGATAAAGCGGATAAGCAAGTTTGCTCTAAATGTCTTCTTGAGCTGAGGAAGGGCACATGTTCACAGTCATATGATTTTCAGAGCCAGAAAGTGACTTAAAAATCCTTAAGTCACTCAAAAAAAAAAAAAACACCAAACAAACTAGCTTTTGGATAACCACGAAAACTGTATGCCTTCCTCTAGTGTTATTTGAAAATTTGAAATAAATGCAGTATCGTGAGGGAAAAAAGATGGTGGCAATGTTAACCTTGAAAAAAAAAATTTATTTTGATCTTGAAAGATACACATTTCTTCCTTGGATCATGTGGCAACAATGTGAGCTCTGAATCTGCTTGCTCACCAGGAGCTTTCCTTCCTAAGTAATGGGAAAACCAGAGCCCAATGCAGGTTACTCTCAATGTCAAGCTTCTTTGCTGCTTTATTTTCAAATGTCATAGGACACCTTCACCCTGACTCTGATACACCCCATATAGGGTCAGGACAAAGGACCATTAAGACTCTAGCGACTGGCTCTTAGCCACACAGTTAATTGGCGAAGGAAAGACGTGAGAATCCTGCTGATGGAGAGGAAGATTCAGGGGAGGAAACAGAGATTACAGTGAGGGCTCAGAATAACTTGCGGTGGGAAATCAAATAATGTGGGCAGCTAGTTAGATCTGAGCAAGAAAGAGACCTCAGCAAAATGATTTCTTAGGGAAAACATCCTTTCTGCTGTATACAGCTGCACAATAAATTAACCATGTCAGATCCTTATCTCAGCACCTTTTGTTACCAATAATGGAATGCTAATGAAATATCAACAAAATATATTTAAAGGTAAAATACAGTTGTAATGTTTTTCGTTTGAGGAAGTTTTTTTTATTTATAATCAGTGCTTAACCCATTTTAGGAATGAGGTTGAAATAAGATTTTTTTCTCAGTTTGTTATAACAAACTTAAAGGCTCGGTAGCTAGAAAAACAAATTGTTTCTTTTCTTTTTTTTCTTAAGACAGAGAGTTACACACTGAGCACACAGGAGCTTGGACTCTTGAGTGCTCCCCAAGTGCTCCGCAGCGGGAGAGGCCACAGCAGTGAGAGGCCCGCGTACCGCAAAAAAAAAAACAAAAAGATTAGTTTTGTTCTTACCACTATTATTACTGCTTCTTCTGCAGTAGGTTCTCTCATCTATATTTTGCCCCATAAAGATAAGGAGGCTCCCAAGCTGCATGCAGTGGTTCAGTCCAGATGGAATAATTCACCTCAGGCAGGGAAGCTAGGAGGTTCAGGGTTTGTCAGAATGTCAGAGAAGAATATTTCAGATGGCTGTAGAGGGAAGGAAGCACAGCCTGGATAAAGCGGATAAGCAAGTTTGCTCTAAATGTCTTCTTGAGCTGAGGAAGGGCACATGTTCACAGTCATATGATTTTCAGAGCCAGAAAGTGACTTAAAAATCCTTAAGTCACTCAAAAAAAAAAAAAACACCAAACAAACTAGCTTTTGGATAACCACGAAAACTGTATGCCTTCCTCTAGTGTTATTTGAAAATTTGAAATAAATGCAGTATCGTGAGGGAAAAAAGATGGTGGCAATGTTAACCTTGAAAAAAAAAATTTATTTTGATCTTGAAAGATACACATTTCTTCCTTGGATCATGTGGCAACAATGTGAGCTCTGAATCTGCTTGCTCACCAGGAGCTTTCCTTCCTAAGTAATGGGAAAACCAGAGCCCAATGCAGGTTACTCTCAATGTCAAGCTTCTTTGCTGCTTTATTTTCAAATGTCATAGGACACCTTCACCCTGACTCTGATACACCCCATATAGGGTCAGGACAAAGGACCATTAAGACTCTAGCGACTGGCTCTTAGCCACACAGTTAATTGGCGAAGGAAAGACGTGAGAATCCTGCTGATGGAGAGGAAGATTCAGGGGAGGAAACAGAGATTACAGTGAGGGCTCAGAATAACTTGCGGTGGGAAATCAAATAATGTGGGCAGCTAGTTAGATCTGAGCAAGAAAGAGACCTCAGCAAAATGATTTCTTAGGGAAAACATCCTTTCTGCTGTATACAGCTGCACAATAAATTAACCATGTCAGATCCTTATCTCAGCACCTTTTGTTACCAATAATGGAATGCTAATGAAATATCAACAAAATATATTTAAAGGTAAAATACAGTTGTAATGTTTTTCGTTTGAGGAAGTTTTTTTTATTTATAATCAGTGCTTAACCCATTTTAGGAATGAGGTTGAAATAAGATTTTTTTCTCAGTTTGTTATAACAAACTTAAAGGCTCGGTAGCTAGAAAAACAAATTGTTTCTTTTCTTTTTTTTCTTAAGACAGAGAGTTACACACTGAGCACACAGGAGCTTGGACTCTTGAGTGCTCCCCAAGTCAAAAGCCGAGTTTTAGTCCTCATTTCTTAGAGATGTCCTCTCGCTCGGACAACTTGAAGACATTCTGAGTTTTCCTCAGCCTAGATTTTCAACTCAAGTAACTGGTGGCCGGGCATTTTCCAGAAACAGGCTTCCTATCAGAACACTTCTTCCCTTCCCAGTACAACTGTGTGCATATTGACCTAGTACAGACCTGTGTTCTTGTTAGAGCCTCAGCAAATGTTTGATGATGACCCTGGCCTTCAAGAGTTGGCCACCACCCTGAGTTTTCAGAGCCTTTTCCCAAAAGGGACAGGATGAAAAAGGAGCTTCCAGACTGGAATTTTTTCTGCTTAGCCACTTCCCGTGCTACTTACCGAAGGCTTTGCTGATGGGAATACTCGTAAAGGGCAACACAAACACACCGATGTTTGAGTTGCCATCTGAAACCAAAGTTAAGTACACTTGGCGCATTCTTCGTGCTGACCAGTAAATTTTGGTGTTTTCTCAGAAGAAAAGAGGACGGCCCTTTTCTCTTGAAGATGTGGGAAACAGGCAGGCATGTGGCACGCTCCAGAGTTTCTTGTATAGGAAGGGAGTGGGGCAGGACTCTACCACAGAGAGGAACCTGGGGGGCTTTGCTGAAACCTGCTTTGCAAGCACACAATGCTTGCAATGCTATCACGTGCATTGCGTGTTATCTGGCAGCTGTTTGTGTTTATCAGCATCAGCTGAGCGGAGCTGATGGGATAATCATTAAGCCCCTACATCCAAGCCACCTCCTGGCCTCCAGGCTGAAGGGAGGAAAGCCCAGAGCGGGAAAAACTTGGAAAATGATGAAAATCTTATGTCACTCCGGTATGACCCTCTGAAGTTTCTCTTGGGGAACTTAGGTCTGGGAAGCTTTCAGATACAGGCAAGTAAGTATTCAAAGCCCTTATGGGGGGCTTCCCTGGTGGCGCTGTGGTTAAGAATCTGCCTGCCAATGTAGGGGACATGGGTTCGAGCCCTGGTCCTGGAAGATCCCACATGCCACGGAACAACTAAGCCCATGCACCTCAACTACTGAGCCTGTGCTCTACAGCCCACGAGTCACCACTACTGAAGCCCAAACGCCTAGACCCCGTGCTCTACAACAAGCAAAGCCACTGCAATGAGAAGCCCACACAGCTGCAAAAAAGAGTAGCCCCCGCCTGCTATGAATAGAGAAAGCCTGCGCACAGCAAAGACCCAGTGCAGCCAAAAATAAATAAATAAAATAAATTTAAAAACCGTTATGGGAGTGATCTGAGCAAATCATTCCATACTCATCCATAGTATTTTTTTACCTTATTCATATCCTATGTTGGACTTGGGGAAAAGATGAGTTATTTTGTGAAGAGATAATAGCATAGATGTTACAAAATTCAAAAGTTATAAAAGAAAATGGTGAAATATCCTCCCCAACTCTACCTCCCAGCCATTTAACTACTGTTGCAGTTTCTTAAATATACGTCCAAAGCTGTTCTGTGCATATACAAGTACAGGCGTACATGCATTTTTATGGAAAATGTATATATCACATATGTAAAAGAGTAGTTTCCAAACTTTTTTTTGTTGTGATCTACAGAAAGAAATGAACTTTCTCTTCTGTTCCATGGATGTGGTTATCTGTGACCCAGTACCAGAGTGCTTTAATCATTTTAGCCTTATATTATGTGCTCATCAGAGCATTCATGCTTCTCGTTACTTTTCTGATTCAGGATTTTTCCTGGCTATCCTTGCTGTTTATTTTTCTATGTAAACTTTAGAATCAGCTTCTCTGGACATGTGGTCCTTTCTTCTATGTATCTTGGTGCCAATTGTTGTTGTTTACATATATAAAGACCACTGATTTTTGTATCAAGCCACACTACTCAATTCTCTTATTGTTGATTATTGGTAGCTGCGATCTTTCAGTTAATTTCCTTGTTTTCTCGGCACAGAGTCATATTATTTGCAAATATGATTATTTTACCTCCTCTTTCCCCATTTATACATCTCACATTTCTTTCTCTTATCTAAGTGAAGTTGGCTAGTACCTCAAGATTAATGTTCACTAATGTGATGAACATTGTGCTTCCACTTTTTACCCAATAGGCATGAGCTGACTTTTGAGGTAAGATAAATCTGTTATATTAAGGCAATAGGAATTTAGTTCTGTTTCATGAGGTGTTTTTCCATAATCAATCATGAGTTTTACTATTACAACAAACATTTTCAGCAACCAAGGGTGTGAGCACCCATGTTTTAATATATTAATATGGTGAATTGTGTTAATGGGTTTCCTAATACTAAACTATCCCTTCCTTCCTAAAATGAACCTCACTTGGTCATGTTTTCTTTTACTGACACCCTGGATTCTGTTTGCTAATATTCTATTGAAGACTTTTGCATTGATAGTCACAAGAGGCACTGGTCTGTGGTTTTCTTTCGTTTTATTGTTGATGTTCCATGGGAGACTTTGGCACCAACAGAATCTTTACGTCATGAAAGAAACCAGAGGCTTTTCTTCTTTTTCTAGAAGAGTTTTAAAAAGCAATGGGGTGATTGATTAAGGTTAAAAAGAGTTCACCTGTGAAAACATCGACAGCAGGTAGCTGGGGAGAGGGGCAGCCTTTTGAAAACTTTCCTACGTTTCGGAGTATAGTTGATCTCTTTAGATATTCAGACTCTTCTGGGGCCAGTCTTAGAACTGCATTTTCTAGAAATTTCTATATTTTATACAGGTTTCTAGAAATTACATATTTTATCCAGGTTTTTAAATTTATTTGTATATGGTTGAGCAAATGAATCTTCTATAATCTCTGTTAATTTATCTGTGATTATTTCTCTACTCTTTTTTTAAAAATAATCTTTCTGCTTTCTCCCTTTCAAAAACAAATGTTGCACCATTTTTCACAGTAGCCAGAAGGTGAAAGCAATCCAAGTGCCCACCAACAGATGAATAAATAAACAAAAGGTGATATATGCAATACAAGGAGTATTATTCAGACACAAAAAGGAAAGAAGTTCAGACACATGTTACAATATGGCTGAAATTTGAAAACATTACACTCAGTGAAATAAGCCAGACAAAAAGGGAAAAATATTGTATGATTCCACTTACATGAAATATCTAGAATCTGCAAATTGATACAAACAAAAAGTAAATTTGAGGTTACCAGGGGCTGGAGAGAGGGGAGAATGGGGAGTTATTGCCTAATGGGCACAGAGATTTTGTTTAGGGTGACGAAAAAGTTTTGAAATAGTGATGATGATTATATAACATGGTAAATATAATTAATGCCACTGAATTGTACATTTTAAAATGGCAAATTTGTGTTATATATACTTTACCACAATGAAAAGATCATTTCAAAAAAATGAGTATAGCAAACACAATTCATAGACTTAGTTTTGCCATTTTAAAAATTCTTCAGATTCATTAATTTCTGCTTTAATCTTTGTCAATGTTTTACTCTATAGCTTTTCTCTTTAACTTATTTTATTTTATAAATTCTGTATTGTATGCTTGTCACTTAATTTAATTCTTTTTTTTTAAATGAATTAACTTTTATTGCTATTTTATAAAGCTTAATACTTTGCTAAAGGAAAAAATTGTATAGATAATATAGCCATTAGAAGAAAGAGCAGAGCTAAGTGATACAAAAAAAGCAGTAAGCAGCAATAAAATTAATACCTACACAAAACTAGCAGTGCAATAAGATAAAGCAGAAAGCAGCTTTACACTGGGAAAAAAGTTATTTAAATACAGAAATAGCACCTTACAAAAAGGAACTGAGAAATGTAAACTTGGTAGGTAGATTCAAGTATAAAAGTTATACCCCCAACTCTTGTACCAGAATGAAAGGATTTCACAAACCCTGGACAGTGTAGGGCACACACACACCTCCCTCAGTGCTGACTCAAAGCTGCATTTCCTTAGCAGGATCACTGACAATCTTTTTTTTTTTTTCTTCTTTTACGAAAGTATACAATGACAGACTCAAGATTGCCACGGCTTCTTCACCACCCCTAATATCCAAGTCTAGCTCAGCTGCTCCACTACCATCAGTTGCTCTGTAACAAACAAATTCATACTCCCGACGGAAACAACCACTGCATTATTATTTCTACACATCACAAAGACACATGAAGAAGTGGGTACTGAAAACAAAAGGAACCTGCTCTTGGTTTTCTATTGCTAAGTATGGTCACAGGATCATAATCTCATTTATGGGTTTGTTTCTTAACACCCCTCAAGAACTGTGAATCCTCTGAGGTTTATGTGGTCATATCATGAACAGAATTACAAAAAAAAAGGATAGCAGAGAAGTTAAAGTGGCGGGCATCCAAGAACAGAGAGGGGAAAATCGGTCTGTGTTTTCATCTAAATATAGACCTCGCAAGTGAAAATATTTTGTGGAAGGTCTGAAGCATTGATATATTTAAAATGCATGTATCCTGTGCAGATTTATATGCCATGTGTCTTATAATCTACTTGAAAAAGGCATATTTTTGTTTCGATAGGGAACCCATCATATTAGTTCAGGGTAATCGTTACCATGCAATTAGATTAGCTGATGATGAGAATCACATTTTTTTATCAGTTTAACTCTAGAGAATTAAACTCTAGAGAGTTCACAGTCTTGTGAACAAGGGGGAAAACATATCATCTTGTAAACTTTAAAAGTTTAGTGTTGATAAAAATTTTATATAATAGCAAATTTATTTAATCTTGCTACCTACCTCAAGTTTTCAAAAATCTTGTGGGGGTGATAAGGCTAATATTATCCTGTAGTTAATATAAAGCTACTTTATTCAGACTCCCAGAGTCTCTTAAATTAATATTTTTATTCTTTCATATAACATTTTCTTGGGTCCAAAAAATAAAGATAAAATCCTACACCAAGATTCCACATCTAAGAAGTATAGAAAAGGAGAGAGGAATAAAGAAAGGAAGGAATGAAGGAAAGGAGGGAAAAATGAAGGGAGGGAGGAGGGAGGGAGGGAGGGAAGGAGGAAGCCATTTGCTCTGAAGAGACAACGAGGTGAATAATACATCTAGGCATACAAAGATCTAGTTTGGCTACTTAATGAAACCCTAAAGTAATATGGTTTAACAAAGGGATACTGGTAAGTTTCCAGAATTACATTTATGCTAGAACAACGATCCCCTGCACTCTGTTCTTATTTTGCAGTTCTAGGAAAAATAACTCTGATTTGAATATTCTTGGATTTGTAATTCTTAATTACAGAATTTGTAATTCTTAATTACAAGTATTTAATGCTACAAATTATCCTCTAAGCACTGCTTCAGCAAGATCTCATAGCCTCCAATGTCATTTTAATTTTTGTTGTTTTCTAAATATTCTGCAATTTCAGTTTCAAGAAACATTTGTGTTCTTTAATTTCCAGGAGGTAAGGAAGCTTTCTATTTTTATTAGTAATATCTGATGACAATTTTCACAATTTTGTCATCAGAGAATATTGTCTATTTCTATTTGGGAAAATTTATTGCCATTTTCTTTGTGGTATATTACACAGTTAATTTTTGTGACAGCTCCATTGATACTTGAAAGTATATATTTTCAGAATATACTGCTTGATGTATATCTAAGAGCTATCATAATGATTGTCAGTTAGGCAGTCTATATCCTTAATTGTTTTTTCTATTTTATTGTCAGTAGTTAAGAGATAAGAATTAAAGTTTCCTATTATTAAAGCATTTCTGTCTATTCCTATTTCCTGTAACTTTGGCACTATATTTTCCATGACAATTTATTCATCACATTAAGTTACATCATGAGTTACATCCTTTATTATCATCAAGAGCCATTTTCATCTAATGCAATGCTCTTTGTTTTGAATACAACCACACAGTTATGATTGCTGCTTTTGCCCTCTCCTATTCCTTCTCCCTCTCCCTCTCCCTCTCCCTTTTTGTTAGCTTGGGCTTCTCTAACAAAATACCATAACTGGGTGGCTCACAGTTCTGGAATCTGGAAATTCCAAGATCAAGGTGCCAGCATGGTCAGGTTCTGGTGAGAGTTCGCTTCCTTGCCTGCACACTGCTGCCTTCTTGCTGTGTGTTCATATGGCAAAGAGAAAGCTCTGGTGTCTCTTCCTCTTCTTATAAATAAGCACACCAGTTCTATCAGATCAGGGCCCCACCCTTATGACCTTATTTAACCTTAATCACCTCCTAATGGTCTCCAGTATACAATCACATGGCGGGGGGGTTAGGGATTCAACATATGAATTTGGGTGGCACACAATTCAGCCTATAGCAATGTCTTTGCCCAACTCTTTATCTTCAGCCTTTCTGGACTTCACTGTTTTAGGTACATCTTATTATTATATCTTATCATTATTATTTTATTATTACACATAATTGGATTTCACTCTTTATCAATTTGAGAGTCTCTTTTAATAGCTGAGTTAGACAATTTATGGTTATGGTCATATGTTTGGTCAAAACTTGCTACTCACATTTTAGGTTATGATTCCCTTCTCTGGCTTTTGATATCCCTATGTAGTCTGTTTTGCCATAACACCAGCTTGATTTTCCCCCCTTGTAATAGTTTGATTTTTGCCTGGATGATAGAAGAATTTTTCTTTGTCTTTGAGGGCTCATAAATTTACCTGGATATGTGCCAATGTTGATCATTCTGTATTAGTTTTTCCTGGGCCACGCTGTGCCCTTTCCATTTGTAGATTTAAGTCTTATTTTATTTTCCAAAGCATTGTAGTGAATAATATCTCCAGGCTAATTCTTAGAGGATACAAATAAGGCATATATTGCGATTCTTTTGTCTTCCATATTCTCTCTAATCCATTCTAACTTTCTTCGTTTCTTATTTATTTTTCTTGCTTTTCTTAATCCTGTCCACCTCATCTTCACTGGTGTCAGCAGTGTTTATTCTCCTTTGTGTTTATTCAAACATGCCTGAATTTCCATGATGGCTTTATTTTTCTCTTCTGCTTCCCTCCTGAGCCCTAGAAGTTCTTGTTTTATCTCCTTCTGTGGTGCCCCTGTGATTTTCCCTGAGCTATCAATTGCTCTGCTTTGAGCCTGTTCATTGTTTCATTAAGTTCTATTAGCCATTTATTTAGTCATAATTTCCAGCATCTTGGTGGTCACTTGTTATTGTGAGGATTATTTTTCTGCCATATAGATCCCCTGTCCCCTCCCTCCTTTTGTCTTATACTATCTTGTATGGAGACTGTGCTGGTTGCCTTTTTATTGCTCATCTTTTTATTAAGTGCATCCTTCCCGGACTTTAAAGGTGGTACCTTTTGGGGAAAGGATGAGCAGTTCCAGGCTAGCAGGAATTCTCAATGGCTCGGGAAGAAACTCATTATGACAAAGCTGTATATGTGACTTCTTTTAGCTTTTACCTCTCTCCAGCCAACAGATATTGGCAGCTTCAGAGAAGAACACAATTCAACCTCTCCTCTACACTGCCTCATCAGGAGACAGACCAAAGGTGGCATTTCTACATGTTTTTTTTTTTTTTAATTTAGTTCTGCTTTCTTCATGTCTCTATGGGATGAAATAGGGTCTAGGGATCCAGCCATCCACCCACCTCATATGTAGAAGCTATTCCTGTGATTTCAAAGAAGGGATAATTGGTTTTGCCCCTCAGAGTGCCATCTACTTAAGAAAATAATTTCCTGCCTGCTTTGTCTAAGATCTATATCCTCAAACACCTGCTCTGGGAGTCTTTCTGTGTCCACGTTTGACCTTTACTGCATTGGCAGCACTCCCCATATATTATTTTTGGGGGGTTAATCTTCAAGTTTTAACAAAGGTAAATTCAGGGCTTCCCTGGTGCTGCAGTGGTTGAGAGTCCGCCTGCCGATGCAGGGGACGCGGGTTCGCGCCCCGGTCTGGGAAGATCCCACATGCCATGGAGCGGCTAGGCCCATGAGCCATGGCCGCTGAGCATGCGCATCCAGAGCCTGTGCTCCGCAAAGGGAGAGGCCACAACAGTGAGAGGCCGCGTACCACAAAAAAAAAAAAAAAAAAAAAGGTAAATTCATATTTCTATCCTCCTTTTTTTTCTGGAAAATTCTGAGAAGGGTGGAAGAAATATCTTTAGCCTGTGCTTTTATTTTTTATTTTATTTTTTTTAGTATGAACTCAATACATATTTATTGAATATTTGAATAACAGTATGATTTTCAACTCACTTGGAAAATGCCTTTTTTTTTTAACATCTTTATTGGAGTATAATTGCTTTACAATGGTGTGTTAATTTCTGCTCTATGACAAAGTGAATCAGCTATACATATACATATATCCCCATATCTCCTCCCTCTTGTGTCTCCCTTCCACCCTCCCTTTCCCACCCCTCTAGGTGGTCACAAAGCACTTAGCTGATCTCTGTGTGCTATGCAGCTTCTTCCCAATAGCTATTCAGTTTACATTTGGTAGTGTATATAAGTCCATGCCACTCTCTCACTTCGTGCCAGCTTACCCTGCCCCCTCCCTGTGTCCTCAAGTCCATTCTCTACGTCTGTGTCCTGTCCTGCCCCTAGGTTTTTCAGAACCTTTTTTTTTTTAGATTCCATATATATGTGTTAGCATATGGTATTTGTTTTTCTTTCTGACTTACTTGACTCTGTATGACAGACTCTAGGTCCATCTACCTCACTACAAATAACTCAATTTCATTTCTTTTTATGGTTGAGTAATATTCCATTGTGTATATGTGCCACATCTTTATACATTCATCTGTTGATGGACACTTAGGTTGCTTCCATATCATGGCTATTGTAAATAGAGCTGCAATGAACATTGTGGTACATGATTCTTTTGGAATTATGGTTTTCTCAGGATATATGCCCAGTAGTGGGATTGCTGGGTCATATGGCAGTTCTATTTTTAGTTTTTTAAGGAACCTCCATACTGTTCTCCATAGTGGCTGTATCAATTTACATTTCCACCAACAGTGCAAGAGGGTTCCCTTTTCTCCACACCCTCTCCAGCATTTATTGTTTCTAGATTTTTAGATGATGGCCATTCTGACTCGTGTGAGATGATATCTCATTGTAGTTTTGATTTGCATTTCTGTAATGATTAGTGATGTTGAGCATCCTTTCATGTCTTTGCTGGCAATCTGTATATCTTCTTTGGAGAAATGTCTATTTAGGTCTTCTGTCCATTTTTGGATTGGGTTGTGTTTTTTTATATTGAGCTGCATGAGCTGCTTGTAAATTTCGGAGATTAATCCTTTGTCCGTTGATTTGTTTGCAAATATTTTCTCCCATTCTGAGGGTTATCTTTTTGTCTTGTTTATGGTTTCCTTTGCTGTGCAAAAGCTTTGAAGTTTCATTAGGTCCCATTTGTTTATTTTTGTTTTTATTTCCATTTCTCTAGGAGGTGGGTCAAAAAGGGTCTTGCTGTGATTTATGTCATAGAGTGTTCTGCCTATGTTTTCCTCTAAGAGTTTTATAGTGTCTGGTCTTACATTTAGGTCTGTAATCCATTTTGAGTTTACTTTTGTATATGGTGCTAGGGAGTGTTCTAATTTCATTCTTTTACATGTAGCTATCCAGTTTTCCCAGCACCACTTATTGAAGATAGCCTGCTCTTCACTATTTACAAAAGATAAAATGAAGTTTAAAGTAAACATAAAGAACAGCCTTTAAGGGGAAAAATGTCCTGGCAGGTGAACACACATCCTGAGAACCGGTCATGGAAGAGAGTGGAACAGCTTCTTTACCAGTGCCTCAGTGCCTCCCAAGGGGATTAGAAGACCAATGTGCAGACTATGTATATGCTGGGCCCTCCCTGTGAAACTTATTTCTCCCCAGACCCCACTGCTTTGCCTTATCCTCACCCTTTAGAATCCTTGGTACACAAAATGTAGTCCATGGACCAGCAGCATCAGCATCACGTGGGAGCTCATTAGAGATGCAGCATCTCAGGCCCTACCTCAGACCCCACACCTAAAACAGGGCACCGCACTTTAAAAAGATCCCCAGGAGATTCATATGCACAGAAACTTGGGAAGCACCACTGTAGCTCTCAGCTCAAGCAACACTTCCCTCCACTGACCCAATCACCAGTTTCCTTTGTTACACACTCATAAAATGTTCCTTTTCTTCTGAGCTCTCACTCTGTAATTATACATTTGTTTGCATAATTTTTTCTATTCATCTCTACCCTTCCCCAGTAGTGCCAGGCTCCATGGCTCTCCACCAATCAGTCAATAAATATTTGCTGAATGAGTAAATGAATGTGCAAAATATGATATTTGTGTCTCAGAGCATTTTTTGTGCCAGGTGGTACCTTCCCATTCTCCCACCAGCATCCTCCCTGAATCTAACTCATCCATGCCTGCCTCAGCCTGGAACTCCTCAATCCAGCCCTCTGACTGGCCCAATTTCAATCCCAGGCGTGGCTTTGGAGCAGACCCTGCCAGAAGAAGCGAGTACGAGTAAAACCAAGGAATAAATGGCATCCCTGAAAAATCCAAGAATCTCATCATTCAGAGCACAGTTCCCTAATATCTCACATACTTGAAAATGGCACAAACTGATCCTGTTACCTGAGTGGTACTTTGGATAGTCCCATCACTGTCTCTGTGTAGAAAGGGAATATACTTCCCATGCACTGGAGATGACACCCAGTACCACCAGCCCCTGCCCACAGAGGGGGTGTTGCAGAAAGTGGGTCCCAGTGAGAGTGGAGGGGTTACAACAGGAGTGGAAGGAACCAGAGTGGCTTTCCCTGCTGCTCACACTGAACTCCAGCAATGGAATTTTTCTTGTCTGCTGCCCTCAACAGGTGTAGCTGAAATTGCCATTCTCAGGGGGCTGTTTTGATGAGCAAGGAATGAAAGGTGACAGCTTGCAACTAGTTTGCCTACTTGGATAATTAAACCTTCACTAAATATAGTAGGCTTAAAATAAATGTTCACAACACTGAAACAGAACATGCTAATTCTAAAAATACAGACTCCCTGGCGGTGAAAGTTCTTTTGAGAAAAATGGACACCGAAGCAAAACAATGATTTCATCCCTCCTGCCCACCACCCCTACCCGGTGAGCCAATTCGTTCCAAGACGAGGGTCACCACGTGGCAAGTGGGGGCCAGAGCTGTTACCAGACACTCCATGAAACTCTCAAAAAATTAATGGTAGAAAGTCAAGGGAAGAGAGGTTATAAGTCTGAATTGCTCTCTTTGTGGGATCCTGCTCAGCACCAAATCAAGCCAACCAGCACTTGTAAGTATATTCAATATGTGCAAAGCTCAAGTTCATAGGGGAAGGAATTTTCACTAGGTTGCTTTGCGTTGTAGTCCAGAATGCATTCTGTTAAAAAGGAGAGACACTCAAATGAGAGAAACGGAATGCCTTTGAAGAAAGGATAAATTTTCTAAGAAACCACTTTCCTGAATGATTATATCACAAGTGACCTTGACTTCAAAAGCAGTTACATCCTGAGCTCAAAAGGCTTTTCTCTGGTTATAAAACTCTCCTTCACACCGCACTTGGTACAGTAACAAATGGTCAACAAATCTTCAGAGTTGTCTTCACTCGGTGTTTCTACTCCTCAGCCTGTTCTCTTTAGAATCCACTGTAACCAGAGAAAAAGTTGGCATCAAGGTCACAATGTCCTCCATCTTGCTCAATCCAGTGGTCACTCCCCAGTCGTGTCAGCAGCAGGTGACACGGCTGATCACTCCCTTCTTGAAAATCTTCACCTTTCAATCATTTGGCTTTCAGCCTACCATTCCCTCTTGGTTCTCCTCTGACCTCAATAGGGGCAACTTAGCTGGAACAGAAACTCAGAGTTTGCTCATGTGTGACCTCACAGCCATGTCCATGCGTTCTATTTTTGAAAGGCTTGAATCTTCTGTTAACTTTATAGCAAAACTGTGTATGCAACTATGACAGAATAACAGCCTCTTTTCTCCCAGAATATGTGGATCTTCAGTCCTTTATACGGGCAAGGTCCCTTTCCATCTGTTTTCTAAAAATAGTAATTAATCCTGAGATGTGTGTTGCCGTTATATTCTGTGAAGCATTTTCACTTAATTTTCTTATTTTCACAGGAAAAAAAAAATGATCCAACTCATGGCTTTTGAAGAACTAGAGAAAATGATGGCCACATGAAAGAAGGAGTCATCACTCATGCCTCTAGGCTCTTTGATTGGTTCAGGTATCATAGCAACCCCCTCACCTGATCTCCTGGGCCATCCTCCTCTCTCCAGCACCCTACACCCACGCAAACACCAGATGGCAGTTTTTAGATAAGCTTCTCTATCTTCTGGTGAAGAGTTGCCTTGTAACGAAGAATAGATCCTATAGCTCTGAATCCTTCCAGTTCCCATTTGGCCCTTAACTGATTCTTCCTTAGTGAATATGCAAACCTCTGGACTGGAGACAAATATGCACAAATCATACCTGCAACTCCATGTAGGACAAAGGCTACCTGGTACCATATTAATACATATGACTGCTCTTGAGCCTTAAAAATCTTAGGACCTGAAGAAGGGCCTAATCCACTGTCCCCAGTTCTAGATGAGGGAGTGAAGGCCCAGAAAGGTAAATGATTTGCCCAAGGACTCACAGTGGTGAGTGCAGCCCGAGGACCAGACCAGGCTCTCCCAACAGTGGGCAGGGTTCTTCTCTGCGTTCATGCCTAAGCTTTACAGGGTTCTATGTTCTGCTGAGGAATGCATTGCATGGAGCCCCCTGCTGTACTGCTCTTGGTCTCTTGCTGTTAGAATGACACCAAGATGCTATTTCTACATAATTCTTAAACACTGTAGTCTCTTTCTTACATCTGGTCCATTAAGTTTCTCTCATTATCTGTGCTCCTGCCTGGACTTCTAGCAGAAGGAATCCATTCATTAACAAAACTTTCAGAGAAATATCTCTTTGCCATTTTCAGAAGTTTATCATTTAAACCTAAAGGAGGGAGAAAAAAGTTTGAGATAGTGGCTTGAAGAAGAGTGTGGGTTGCTGAATAGTGTGGATTGTTGAATTTATTTTTTCTAGTTGAAGATAATTAGAGGATTATTGCCTACCATCTTCCTTGGAAAGACTGACATTCATTTATTTCTCTAGCACAGAGCACATTAACACTCTCAACCAATATCATTTGATTCTGGGTTAGAACTACAGATCTGATTTTCTCCAAGGGAGCCCTCAAGATTTCTGATTTCCCTTTCTTCCTAGGATAATTTATATTTTTTCTTCAAGTTATGATCTTCTATTTTTTTCCTAAGTACTATGTTGGCAAATTCTGTGAGCTTCAGAATATCAACCCCATCTGTATCTAAGTCTCCAGATCTTCATAATAAACAATCTTGCTGATTCCTCGTGTACTAAACTGCATTTTATATATATATTTTAACATCTTTATTAGAGTATAATTGCTTTACAATGGTGTGTTACTTTCTGCTTTATAACAAGGTGAATCAGCTATACATATACATATGTTCCCATATCTCTTCCCTCTTGCCTCTCCCTCCCACCCTCCCTATCCCACCCCTCTAGGTGGTAAACTGCATTTTATGTGAACAGGATTGATAATGGGGAAACTGACATTGCAGATGAGCAGAAATAAGATTTCTATCCATTCCCTTCCAATTCCTTGGGCCTAAATATGTCCCTTCCTCTCCATGAAACATGACTGAAGACTCATTATTTTGCACTGCTTTCTGAGATGGACCTCCCGGCCCCAGCCCTGGCCACATCCATTATACAGACCTTTTACTGATGTCCTTAACATTTTATAGATTTAATGTTTAAGTCTGCTTCCTCAAGGGCAGATATCACATATTTTTCCTCATATTCATAGTACCTAGTAGGTAGCACCTACCAGGCTAACAAAATAGTTAGTAAACGTTTCTTGTTTTAAGTCATTGACATTCCTCTGCTCTTTATAGAATTAATCTTCTGGCCCAAGAGGAAACCTGAAATGGTCTTACCTTGGCTATATGTGGAGAGTAGATAAAGCGAGAAGGCAGGATCTACTGCTTATGCTTTTGAAACAAATGTAATGGGTATAGGTTTGTTCCACAACCCCCAGGTCCATGAAATGTCAAGCTTCTTTACTTTTCCAAATCTAATTCTAACTAGATGAGCCTTCTCACACTAGGATTGACAGGAAATCCAATCTCAGTCATTTTTAGACCACCATATACCCCACCCACCAACATAAGAACACTGGGGCTTTTGTAATCCACTTAGGGAAGAGTCTCTGGTCTGGTCCTCTGTCTGTCTTGGTTGCAGAATCTTGAAGTATATTGTCCCACCCAACTGGCTCATTTCATGATAGACGACTCTGTTATTCGCAGGATCCACCCCACCACTGAAGTCTTTGTCCTGACTCTGAAAGCCAGTGTCTCTCATGACCACCAGGGGTCTCAGCATTCTCAGCACAAGTCAGTGCAGCAAAAGCCTCTTAACTCTCCCCTGGAGAAAGAGGAACTGAGACGTCCGCACAGAACCCTCCCTCCAGCTACCCTCAACTAGTAGGGATGGAGAATAAGGATGGAGAACAAACAAACATTAGGAAAAAAACAGTTATTTTCTCAATCATTTCATGCCACCACAGAGCAAGGTATGTGCACTGCTTATCACAATTGTGTTTAAATATTAGGCAAATACAACTATGAAATTATTCCAGAAGAAATGTAGGAAGGGTATTTCTTTTCTTTTTAAAGAACTGGGGGCAAGTAATGAGGGATATATGGGGCCGGCCAGGAAAATTCTATTTCGGAAACACGAAAGGCTGATCTGCTTCTCCCACTTCACAATCCTCAAAATAACATAAACTATCCTCTTTTTCTTGGGAAAAGGCCATGTTCACAATAAGCTCACTTCATTTCCTCCTGTTTTAGCTTTTGTTGCACTCTTGACCTGTCCTCCGATTCAACATAATCAAAGCAGATTGAATAATTTTGCATATCCTGAACATCTTCCTGCATGACATTTCAAGATTTTTGAAATAAATTGCTCCGGGAGTTCGACTTGCAGGAAGACTCTGGTTGTTGCAAGAAGACTTCACCTTTGCTTATAAATCCTTTAATCTGCCAACTGTTCTGCTGCAATCTCCAAATGACTATAACTTGTTTTTAATCTACAAGTTTATATAACTCAGGAATTTTTTTAGCATAAATTGCATAAAGCACATTCTTAATCTCTAAAATTTAGTTGATGTTTTATGTTGTGTTTACTTTTTCCGTGGAGCCGAGAAAGAAATCTAGCATGTCTGACACTTTTAAGAGATGTGTTTGTTCTGTATTCTGAATCCAATTCAAATGTTGAAAGTTCGAGAGAAAATGCTTAAAAAGGAGGTGGTTACAATGTATATTTATACCACAGATAATGACATTTATAATATATGCATTATCTTACATAATAAATAAAAAATTATAATTGCTATAATTACTGAACTTTCAACTAGGCAGCTACTTTTAGAATTTATCAATAGCTATTAAAAGGTGAGAAAAGAGTTGTGAGACATTACATTTTGTTCATTTTTTTACTATATTCCCCCCTTACAAGCAGAATGTTAGCTCTTTGTTCATTAGGGGTAAATTGAGGCAGAAAGCAGACAAGGCCTATGAGATTTCCTGGAAGTGATTTCTGGGAGGGGGCAGGGGGGAGTGTAAGAACTAAGCCCTTAAAGCTAAGAAAATGAGAACCAAGGCCATCCAAGTGTCTGAGATAAACAAAAAAGGAAAATAATTTCTTTCCTTACCCTCCACCACCCCAGAAGAAAAAGAGGTTTCCCCAGATCAGAGGCGAACAGAGATTGGAGGGGGGACATCCTGAAAAAGAAGGGCCCTGGGTGGTAAGTCTCCATTAAAAGAGTGGCTGCATCCAGCATCATGCAGGGATTCTGGATCCCCTGGCACTTCAGAGAAGCAGGAAACTGTAATGACACAACCCCCCAATGTACGACATGAACACAGTGGGACGAACCACCTGAAGTAAACCTGCCCCGCAGACAGGTACCAGGAATGAGGCGGCAGCAACCTAGGAGGCCCAAGGACCCAGGACCACCTGGAAGAACAGTCACTCACAAACAGCTGCACAGGAGCGGAAGAGGCATCTTCAACGTGAGCAACGTTCCCTAGAGCCTGGACTCAAAGTGCAAAATGAGAGAAAAGGCAGACCCAGGCCTTGCTGAGATTCTTCCCTCTACGCTAGCGGAATAGGGGTTGATTAAAAAACTATGATGGAGTACAGGGAAAACACCAATATTTGCGAACTGAGATTTATACCCACTGTGAGGGAAATGTTTAATCTTCATAGTATGCTTTTCAACTAAGAAGACAGATATTTGTGGTCTTTATTTCATTGAGCTTATCTATTTTTATTGCATTATGAAACCAGTGCATTGCGAGGATGCTTAAAATCTACAAATGTTTACACAATCACAGTGTCCCTACTTGGAAGTCAGGAGGAAAAGTCTATCTGCAAAGTGCATTTAATAACACTAAGTCATAAAAATCAAAATAGAGCAGGTTACTGATGACAGAACTGAATGTAGTTTTATTTTTTTAATGAATCCTGTGGCCCTCAGAAAGCAATCTAACCACGATACCATAAGACATCAAAATGGCCAAAATAAGTATTATTGCACTATACAGCATCATAAAACCCGGAGACATTTGCTGTCCCTTATTTATTGTAGCCAATGGGCTGATATTGTTAAAAATCAAACAAAAAATTTAGTCGTGTGGGTTGTTGAAGTTTTAACATCATTTGAATTCACCGTCTCACTAAGTTTCTCATGTAAAAGTGAGGGCACTCATTTGGAAAAATGGAACCCTAAAATGAGGGATAAGGACATAAGGATAAGGGATAAGGTTGTATTGAAATGAAACTGACAATCCTGAAACCCCAAGTTGCCCTGAGTCTTCCTTACCAGTGGAAGAAGATTGCCCTCTTTTGAGGACATTAGTCTTTCTTTGATTGAAAAGCCTATTATAGCATCACCTGGAGAAGATGACTTGAAAAGAGATGATCATTCTCTTCAAGACCCACCACACTTACAACTACCTCTTGTAGTCACTCGACCCATAACTAGGGTTGATTCTCAGCATGCCCCCGGGAGTCGGGCACACACTGTAACACAGAAGGAAATAGCTCACGCTCCAAAAGACTTGCAAGATTTTGCTAAATATATTGGCATAAACCTGGAGAATACATGTGGAAATAGATTCTAAGGGTGTGAGAACAAGGAAGATAATTAATCTGGCTCTAATTAGATAGAGCCAAATTCATTGATATGGATATATTTACTAGTGCTTCTGGATTTAACGTGTTAGCTCGTGCAGCCAGAAGTGGCTCTAACAATTTATGTGGCTGGTTGCCCAAAATGTGGTCTCAAGAGTGGTCTACAGGGCTTCCCTGGTGGCGCCGTGGTTGAGAGTCCACCTGCCGATGCAGGGGACACGGGTTCGTGCCCCGGTCCGGGAAGATCCCACATGCCACGGAGTGGCTG